>NC_060239.1:24424741-24731391 GCF_021155785.1 Neodiprion fabricii
TTCAAACAAATTACGTGGATGTTTTTTCTTCACGCTTTACGGGCAATTCAGATATCAGCGTTAAGAATCATAAATTTATTGAATCGAGAATAACAACAAGGATTGAATATAATACATTGATTATTAATTGAGCGTCTCGTTTATAGCGTCAGATACATTGCACTTCAGCTAACCGCACAATGAATATATTTACGTATTATAATACATATTCATATGGTGAGTTTGAAAATTAAATATAAACGCTTAACCGTCTTGAAAATATCAATTTCTTGCTACAATATATATATATTATTATGTATGTATGTATATAATATAATATAATATAATGCGATAACCTACGTACGTACAATGTCAGATACAATTGAACCGTTTTTTTTTTTTTCTTCTTTTTTCCAATTGTTTTTAAATATGATTAGTATATGGGATCACAGCCATTGCTTTGAATACGAATCTTCAATTCGTATTTTAAGACCAGTATAATAATATAGTTAATGTTGGCGTAAGTGTATATTTTAAGTTCGATGATATCTACGCACTAAATAACTACCACATTAATTACACTTCAGCCGACAGCCGACAATAATACGCAGCTGCAGTCAACGATTGTAAAAATACAATCTTCTTATCAACAATTATACGCTGGCTAAATTGCCTTTCCTTTCTCTGCTCATTTCGCGAGGCTCGACTCCACGATTTCACGAACATTCGTTTCTTCTTCTTTCTTGCACGTTTAATTGTTTGATAGTTAAGAAAATCGAGCAACAACTGCGCATTGTTCCGGCACTGATCAGCTAAAGTGGTTGTTGAACCGTTGCACAAATACTGCATGTATACCGATTCGATTTCATGATCATATTAAAATTGCCGGTTAAATGTTATTTGTCACCTCAAAGAAAAAAAAAAAGGAAAAGAAAAAAAATATCCTTAAAATTGCGTAATAGGTGAAAAAAATTCAACTTTTAAATTCACAATTTATTACAGAAGTTGAACTACTTGACTTGCAGTATCTGCGCATCGACTATTCAACGTGTAACATCTACATAGGTATTTTGCATAGGTATGTAATCCAGAAAGACGACATTAACTGGTTCAGCTCGCTATGGATTCTACGGACTAAACAATACCCTAGAGAATTTACCTCGAAGAGAGTAATTATAATATACAGCGCCGCTTCCAACGTATTCAACTCGTCCTTTAATTCTACAACTTGTCTAATATACAAGAAAAAAACCGTGCGATTATTCAGGCAAAAAACCTCATATCATCTATCAAATCTATGATCAGCGAAAACGGAATCGAACTATTTTCTAATTACGTATACTTTTTGCTCCTTTGATCGAGAATTTAGTCCTGCCGAATAACTACGCCAACTTTTCCAAACTCCGAATTCCACGGTGGTTTTAGTCTGTTTGTTAGCAGAGGGCCGCATAGTTCCGAATATATATATATATATATAGACTTCAATCGATGCAGCGTGGAGAGTCTCTTATATAACTCGGGCCTTTCTTCTTTATCCTGTTGCTACTTTCTCTCCTTTGACCACTAGCTATTTGTTCGGAAATTTGGACAGAGGACGAAAGGTACAGAAGCGACGCATGATACAATATGAAGAACTAACAGACCCGTATGCAGCTGTTAAAAAAAAGGCTCAATTCGCATGTTCTACAAAAAAAAAAAAAAAAAAAAATTGAATAAAAATCCATCTATTAGATATGAAGGTGGGAAAAAAAGTTGAGCGTGCATTTTTGGGTCTAGGCTACTACTACATAGTTAGGAGGGACCGTGATATCGGACGTGAACTTCACTTATAAATCGTTCTAGGGGCTACACAACGCACAGTAGTTTTATAGTAAACCGAGTTCAATACACAGTTATCGCACAACGATATATTAGTCGTGGTAAACAGCGACTAGAAATTTCCTTATTCGTATACGAAAGATTTCTAAGCAAAATCAAAAATAAAAATAAATAAAAAATTAGCGTGAGAATTGTACGAAACGTCACATTTCCATTCGGAGTGAAACATCTCAAAGAAATATTTCGTTCGTGTTGAAATTAATGTTTAAAACTCGATTCGTCGCGAAAAAAAAGACAAATATCTATACGAAGAATATTATTTTCTATTCGCGAGCGATTTTAGAATCGAATTGCGTTGAGTGTGGAAAAATTTTACCGAGATACGCGAGTTCTCCAAAAATATAACACCCCGGGGTGTGCGTTTCGAATCCAATAAAACAAACTGACTGCAACTGGAAATCCGTTATAATGGATGGAGCGTAGAAATTTCTAAAACGCTTCCGTGCTCTAAACACATGGCTTTGGACAGACGTAGGTACTATAGCTCTAACGCTATACGAACCCAATCCAGAGTGGATAAACTAATTAACTAGACGTCCGGCGGGTATACTAATCGTAAGTCTATTCTACGACTCGTGTTGACTAGGACAGTTTACTTAGTCTAATTAGTGAGTTTTATCAGAGTGAGATACCTAATTATAGGATAAGTAAGTGAGAACGTAACTATAAGTTGATTATAAGTGTACATACATGTAATAAGAATGCAGTGTACAAACGAGCTGGTAGGTATAATCCGTATGTATACATTATATCAGGGTGTTTCAGAAACAAATAATTTGCGATGTTCCACCATGTCACCCCCTAAAAAGTTTGCTCAGGTTAAAAGAAAGATTCTGTCAAAGGGTGAGCGTTCTACGTTATGTGGAAGATGGCGCTCAGTTGATTTTTCACTTTTATACATTATTTTATGTTTATGAAGTATCGTGAATAATTTTTCTTTCTTTTATTGCTTTCATCAATCATAACATCAATTCACTTAACAAAGACCCACACTTTGAATATCAAGTCTCTAGTTGATGTTTGAGAATTGCATTTGACGACTTTTTCACTATTAATTCAATCTCATAAAATAGTTATAACTTAATGTGAACTTTTAATTTAGGAGGATAAGATTACCGGATGATGTATCATTGTGTTATGGATCGTGATCTTTGGGTTGAATGTAAATGTCGGAGAGGAAATAATAATTGAAGTGCTACAACGTGTTCCTTAAAAAATTTTAAAATCAACCGAGTGCGATCTTCCACATAACGTAGAACGCTCACCTTTTGACAGAATATTTCTTTTAACCTGCACAAACTTTTCAAGGGGTGCGACGGTGTAAAATCGTAAATCGGTTTTTTTCTGTAACACTATAATATATTTCATATATATATACATGTACCTGCTGCATTTAACATCGATGAGAAAATTGAAGATCAATTATCGTTTAGTTCAATTTAATTTTTTTACAACTATTTACAAGCATGCCAGTGTCACTTTTCCCCCCGTTTGTTAGAACAGGAATTTTTGGCGACGATGCGTTTATTTACACGCAACAAACAACTCGGCTGCGACATCGAAATCATCATTTTATGGACCAAACGCGTCTGCTGTTTCCGCAGCTAAGAAGAACGCCGTTTGAAAAAGACGTCCAGCGAAACCCTGTACCGCGCTAATTACTCAGATAAATTTTAGTTGATAAAAATACTTTTATTATTATAATATACAGCTACACACAGTTATAGAATATAGAAATACGAGACCATTCGCGGCTTGAAGGTATATCATCGACGTCAGAAAAACTTTTCCCGATGTAGAAGAGTTATAAAATGCTAGAGGAACGGTCCAGACTCCCGTTTTCTTCTTAAAACAGTTTTCGAACATGGTATTGCCGAACTTTCTCACACCTTCGTCAAAGTATGTCGTGAGAATCGCGAACGAATCTGCATCTGCACCATTGATATACGAACTCGTTTTGCATGTTCCTTGTTCTGGTATTTTTTTTTTCTAGCCTTTTTTTTTCACAGACACTCAAGACGCAGGAGATGAATTGACATTTTTTTTATCTCCGCTGTGAGGACACTCTAGGATGTATCGGAAAAAATATATATTTTTTTTCAACAGTTTAATAAATTTCATTTAGGTATAAAAATACGTCTGTCAAAATTTGAGCTCTTAATATTGATTTAATATTAAGAGGTCGCTCGTCGCACTTTTATATTTTCCGTAAGAATTACACGGGAAAATGGTTTTTGCTCCTTCTGTTTCTTTTTTTAAAGAACCTTAAATAAATTTCGGCCTCGAACAACTTTTGAAACAGTTGATTCGTCGTAAAATGATGAGAGACCTTTTTTGTAGAACGTTCAATTCCCTACAAAAATGTTTCTGTGAATTTCCTGTACAACGCATCTTTAGCTAGTTACAAAAATCAGCAGGAACAAAAAACATTTTTCGCGTGTTAATATTAAATCAATATTAAGAGCTCAAATTTTAACAGGCGTATTTTTTTACCCGAATGAAACTATTGAATCTGTTTCCAAGAGAAAAAAAAAACACGGCTGTTTTGACACACCCTTGTACACACGTATTCAGCAGCTGGACGTGGTTTAATCCAAATTCAAAGCTTTCAATAGAAGAGAAAAACATGGAGGAAAAACACGGATTTAGCAGCACGTTGTTAGTTTATTTTCTGCATGCAAGCGGTTAATTTTTCGGACTAACAAAACCAACCTGCAATGATGGATGTGCAGGTTTATAATTTCAGCAAATCGGATTCGTTTATTGATCATCGGCCATTGATGTTGGTTTTACGAAAACAGTCATAGTAAGATTTTGGGACAAGCATGTTAGTTTTAGATCTTTTTTTTTTGTTGAATTGATTCACAGGAAATGCAATTTTTCTTAATGTTTGTAAAAATGGTTTTATTCCAACAAAAACTTCTTTTCCATAACTATTAATTCACTCTACGTAAGCTCGTGATTCGTTCATTTCCGTTTTACGAAAAATACTACCAACGTGGCAAAATCTGTATTTTTCTAATTCGTCAAAATTCCTTCACGTATGCAGTATTGCACTGATTTCTTTGATTCGTACAGTTTTTTCAACTCTTCGATTTTTCTTTGGCTTTGTTTGGCTTGACTTATATTTATAATAATACCATGCATATTTGCTGAGCAAGGAAGGAAATGCGTATTATTACATGACAAGTATATTTTGACAACGATCATAATCGCAGAATTCTACGGCTGTACAAACTACAGTAAAGGTCGAAACCAAAGACCAACCCTTTCATCGGTCAACTGTTTCAGGGCATCTTTGGCAAATGATAATTATACCGACCATTGAGCATATAATTTCGCATTTTGATTCGGATACGAGCAATTACCGTACACAACGTATATGTTACACATATATATATATAATATATTATAATGAAAGCGTTGTCTGTTAGCAAAAATAACTATCGCGTAGAACTGTCAGCATCGTTTATATTTGTGTATAATTATAGTAACGGACGACGTTATTTTTATGAACATTACGAAAAAAAGAATTCATCAAAAAAAGGGGCGCAAAATTTTAATCTCACATATTTATATGCTATTCATAAATATGTGCTTACTTACGTGTCGAGTATATAATAGACATATGTATCATTGCATAGTACAAGATATATATATATATATATCTTTGTTTCTAATAATCGCGCGTAAGATTTTTCGCTGTTATAATTTCATAAATCAGTTTAATCAACTGACCAATTAGGCGCTAAAAAACGAAACGTCTGCAGCAACGAAAACATACAATATAGTCGAAAGTTTAAATTGAAGAATTCTTTATTAGTTTTTAATATGTTACCGTATAATTAAGAGTATTACTTATAATGTAAGCCTTGACTCAAGCACTCGAAAGGAACTCGCGCCCTTGCATTCATTCAACGCTGCAGGCATTCGCGATGAGACTAAACTTACTCGTTAATACTTTGGTAAGGTTACATATGTATATCGATCGGATCGCTTTGGTTAATCGCTAATTCCTCATTTACATTATCACGTTTCAATCGATCCGTTCACCCTTTCTCCTTCTTTCTTTCTTTCTTTCTCGCACTTAATCAGGCGACGGTAAAAGTTTAACCTAAATCTTAAAATATCTGGACGTTTACTGTTTCGTCGGGGTGCCCCCACGGTTTCAATGCATACCTATGCGCACACATATGTATATACGAAATACTCGTTAGGTTTTCACAGACGGTAGGTATCGTCGTAACTCGCGATTTACGACGCACGCTCGACGGTTGGAAAAAGAAAAACAACGCAAATTAAAACGACAACAATTAAACGAGAGTCAAAAAAACCTCTTTCATCGTCGTCGATGAATAAAGAGCTTTCGACCGAACGTGAATTTCCCTTCCCTCAACGAGTGATCGAGTTATAATTCCCTTAAGCCCTTTTTGATTTTCATTCAAAGTCTGCTCTACAGTTTTGATTCAATTTTTCATTTTGTTTCATTGAGTATGATATCTGCGAAAAAATCGTCATGTCACCGTTCTATGCGGTAACGTCAACTACACGCGCAACGCATACCGTGTACACGTTATATGTTGTCCGCAGCCAAAAAACGCCAAACACTCAGCCAAATCATAGCGCGGACTATAATTCTTTAATCAACACCCACCTGAGCAGAAATCCTCCATCCGTCGATCAATAAGCCCAGGTCGAAGAATGAGAAAGCTTCAGGCCTGTGCGCGGATACGCAATGACACAACTGACTGATTTGCATCTCCTCAATACTCGACTGTCACAGCTCGTCGGGGGCACACCTAATAATTCTTACGTATATCGCTCGTAGTCCCCACACTCCGACGATGTGGGTGTCTCCGGACACTAGGTGGGGTGGTTCGGCTCCTCGTAGGCCTTCTCGTAGTCCCGTCGGCGGATCACAGCGAAGTGCGTCATCTGGAAGGAGTTCGTTTTCTTGCAGCCCCTCTCCAGGGTCCCGGTCATGCTGTACCCCATGTTGAAGTCGCTCGAGGAGACGTTCGACGTTAGGTAGAGCTGCTCGGAAACGGGAAGGATTGACAGCAAATATGCCGATAACAACGTTTTGAATAAGAATGCGATGTATACGTGCGAATGTGTAGTCATGTTCGTTTAATCGTGTGTGAGGCTGTATCTAAAATGTATTCCTCGTTTATCCGATGTACGTAATGAGAATCACGTAATTTGCGGAAAACGAGCATAATATGTGGTCATACATTTTTCGCATATATATTTTTCCACGCATGTTGTAAATTTAGTATCGTTTACTTCATTTTTTACCCCATGCCGATCAATGAGTTCGTTAATTTTTGAAAGACACCATGTTTTTAAAAGTGTCTTGACTTTTTTTCAACAATTTCTGTGAAAGAGAAAAAAGACGCGTATTTCGACATAATGGTAATACTAGATTCATGAAAAATAGGCTAAAAATCGGAAAGACGCTAATTTACAAATTTTCACATCCCCGGTTCTTAATTTAGATGTACTTGGAAGTGCATTTTCACCTAATGTTCGTTACGGTCAGCAGCGATGAGAAACGTCATTTCATCGACGCAGTTCAATTCTTTGAATGGAGTAAAAACTAAGGATATAAAAGTTCGGAGGAGGGCGCGTTTTGAATTTTTTTTATAATATTTTTCAAGAATTCAGACGCATCTGAAATTTGAAGCCACGATATGAGGACCATATAAGGAAATACGTATTTTTATTTTTCTTACACAGAAATAGAAAGAATCGATCAAATCGGCGGCATCGAGTTAAATTCTTCACACGGAATGACTCGACATTAGCGATGGGGAATTTACCTTGAAATCTGGATCCGTCGTCATCCTTTTGAAGGACCCGATGATGTAAAGCGTCCCAGTGCCAGTGTCGACCATTTTTGCCTGTGTGCTGTATCTGGAACAGAAATTACGGAGATTTGTTAAAGGGGACGACGGGCAGAGTTTGTTTACCGCAGAAGTTGAGGCAGGGAGAAAAAGTGATTACCAAGGTATTCGCCGTAGTCAGGTTTGTAATGTAATGCCGAGCGGAATAAGAAAATCTTCCGGAAATTATCTTCATACCGAGTTTGAAACAGATCCTTTCCATCGTCAAAACGTCCGACTGATTCCATCCCCCTCTTGGTCTGGAACTTCGTTATAAGATCGCGCAGCCATTGCTACAATGACGGGTTGGTTGAAGGGAGGAAAGAATACCGTCGGAAAAATTTCATTCTAACTGACTAACAAAGTTAATAACTAACCAACCGAGGAAAAAGTTTTATTATTCAAACGAAGATAACAGCATCTTTAAATCGTCCGACGAATCTCAACGTGGATTGAGGAGGGTTCATTGGCGTTCGAGGGACGTTGAAGTGTCATTCATTTTGAACAAATACCTCGCAGGGTTAATTAGATAGCTTTTCGAAAAGTCACTAGTTGAAGTAGCAACAATCACGGTTTTTGCACAAATATTTCATCGCGATGGTTAACTTCATCGAAAGCTCATCTGTCAGATTCACATTGTGCTTTTCGCTCTCTGTCTCTTTTACGGAATGACGAGGAGATCGTTTCGGAAACAAAATCATCGCAACATTAGAAGTTTTCCTCGTCAGCGAACAACTCTAGCGAAGTTGATATGCTCGTTTGTGTTCCCAATCCGGCTGTGAAGACAAGCTGATACCGAGAGACGTACTTGTTTGCGCATCGCACACCCTCCGCTTGTCACAGCCTCGAGGGTCTTATGCCAGCAAAATCCAGCGTACGGTATCCTAGATAAATCGTTACCCAGAGTCTCTCTACCAGAGGGATAAAGCAGGCGTAGACGAGAGTTAGGAAAGACGTTCGAAATTGGAACTCCGGTGACGAAAATTCGCGTCAAAGTTTGACTGGGAACTTCTCGGATTATCTGGCATCTAATCGACTCGGGATATTTCCAGCTGTTTGATCCGAAACTCGAAAAGTTACGTGATGAAACCGGGGACCCGAAAACCTAGAGAGATTACAGGGATCACGCCGAACGAACTCGAGAAGCAAGCTCGGAGCTGACGACCTTACCGAGCTAGGAGATCCCGGTGAAAGCTCCCGATGCGCATTTTCTGCCGTCTTTTTCCCCGGATATCTTTGGTTTGAAATTGACGAGTCTCACCGTAAAGCACCGCCTACTTCTGTAACTAAACGCCGGTTCAAAGAGCCTGTGGATTTAGGCTAAGCACCGAGGACCAAACGCGGTGGATCAGACTCTGAGTTCGAAGGACAAGGGCATGGAGGGCGGATAGCTACCCTCGAGATCAATGGAGATTGTTAAAAGTGTAAACGATAGGAGATCCCGTGGAGTACGCGGGATCAAGCGCTCGACTTTTATCGAAATTCCAGCCTATACGCAGCTGGGCTGTTTGGACGCAAACGAAACGGAACAAAGGCACTGAACGTATGACCCTCGTTTCTAAAATCCTTCGACGCGCATCAGGAATCAGAGCCACGAGATAAAACTTGGAGCATCCTTTTCAACGTATGTTGTGTAGCATTGGGTTTTTAAGGGTATTTGAGTAATGGCGCGGATTAAGTTGGGAATGTTTGAGTGAAAAGCGAGCTGTACGCTTCTTTGAGCTTGCAAACTTTTGAATCTCGAGCGTTCGGGAAACTCCGGGTGGAGGAAGTTTTGGAAAAACGTTGATTCGTTTGTTTTTTTCGTTTTTCCAAGCTATTTACTCCATTTATTGCTACCGGATGATTTTATGTCGAACAAAGTATTCGTCAAGCTCGTAAAGCGAGCGGATATAATGGCTCTATCCTGCAGCATGCTTTCACCGGACTTCTTTTCATGGGAATTTCGAAGTACCGATGTTGTTATACCCTGCGTCGTTAAAATTAAGCTTCCATCCCGCGAGTATTTTTACTCTCTCGAAAATGTATTCCACACACATCACGTAGATTATACGCATAAGTATAATTTATGTACCGAAGATATTCTCAGAGGCAGGAAAATTACTTAAAATCCTCCATTCAATCCCTTTGGGAACGGCTTTGATTCTATCTGACGATTTGAGCTCTGCACACCGAAACACACGAGTCAGGCAACATCAAATGTTGCATTGCTCCAAAACCTACCGAAACCATGGATCCCTATCATGGTGCAGAATCTGTGCGACAGGACAGCACAATATGAACCGTAAAAAAACAAGCACCATACGACCCCATGTTATTATAACCTTTTCCTCGAGGATGAAAAATACGAGGAGTTATTTCACCGGTGTGAAACATCAAAAATATCGTTGTCCCCCGACGAGTATGTGGGGGTTGTGAATCTGCGGTCAAGAAGCGGAAGGCTAGTGTAGTACGGCGAAAGCTGCCAACGGCTAGCCAGCGTCGAACTATCGTGGATATTTCTGAGCAATTCATGGCATCTGCGGTCGACTTGAACCCGGGTCCCAGGACCCGAGGCTTTTATTCGAATCCCTTGGTGAAGAGGTAGCGGGAAACCGTCGACATTACATAAGCCGTGGTGTCTGGTGCCAGGCAAACCACCCTCCGGAGGGTAACTCCGACATGTACGTACGTACCGAGTCCATAAACAACTCCGTACCCACCTGCAAACCTGCGGTTCACGCCTCATGCGCTCAGCAACAGTTCTAGAATCGTTACGACTTTAGAGAGACGCGAATTGCATGAGATTTATGAAAATTCGGTAGTTTAATCCCATGACTCCTCAGCTGTGAGGGTCAATCAATGGCAAGTGAAAAAAAAAAAAAAAACCACGAAGAATTTTGTTCGTACATGAGAAATCTGGGGATGAGTGATGATTTATAAAATAGATCGTTTTTCACGTACACGTTACACATCGGCACGCTGTACTTCGAAGACAGTCCATTAACATGAAAAAGAACTACCGAAGCGAGGAGAGATCGTATCGCAGTTTGGTAGCAAACCGGAGTGTAGACTGCTGGTGCCTGCAAAGTCGTGAAACGTGGGTATGACATGGAGGAACAGAAGGAGATTACGGCAAGGCAATGGGACGAGTATCTCCAGTTCTAGTTTCCGAGAGAACTGCAGCTCTAGCTCTGTAGCTACGCGGTGAGTGAATTAACTCAATCCTCATCTCCCGGGAGAAACACGGATGGAGATGAAACCGTCCGGATGATATTTAGACCGACCAGACCGCCAAAGACAAAGAATTCATCCCGGTACCGTAGGAATTGCAATGCCCTGGTATCCTCAAACGGCAGCTAGCCAAAATTCGAGATCAAAAATTACCATGTCAAAAGTGAACGGTTTCCTTCTTTTGCGTTGAAACCTGTGCCAAGAAGAACCTCGCTAACTTTATACTGCTCCAGTTTTCCAACTCACGTGTGTTATATAGACGAGTCGTGTGAAGGAAGAGGATCAATATAAGACTTGGTATGTTTTCGCGATTTTTTTTTGTCAAGGTTTCCATTACAAAGGGCACTCGCAATGAGCAAAATTTTTTGTCACTCGAATCTAATATCACAAGGACGAAGTAAAACAATCAATTTGCAATACTTTCAATGAAGAGAAAATCAAGAATCAACAATTTCAAATTTACGAGAATACGTTAAAACCATTTTTCTTCCACATGTAAAAGTGAAGTTTAAAAAAAATAAAGCACCATAGACACTTAATTGAAACTCTGTACACCTGCACCTCTTACAGTTTCATTAACCGTGATGTGGAACTGCGGTGTCGACACGCAATATCCGGCTCCGTACTACGGTACTTTTCGAAATAGAGGTTAAAATCAAGATATGAAAGATACTTCCGGGAGGAAGGAACAAACGATCGCAAAGAAAAATTATCCATACTGGTTTTCATTGATCGAGTGGATATTAAAGGTAGCAGAAGGACGGAAGTCCGGAGGGTGAGGCGATGAAGACATCAGAGGAAAGAGGACAAAGGGAATCGAAGGGAGCCAGCGACAACGCCATTGGAAGCGACGCTTCCGTGAGAATTACGCGGTGTACTGGCGCAACCCAAGACGATGAAACAGGGAGGTGGAGGTATACGGTACGATTCCATAGCTGGGCAGATATAATGAGGAGAGCACGTAGCATCGAAACAGTCAAGGGAACCTCGCGTCTTTGAATTGGCACTGCGTGCCCAGAATTGAACATCGCGTGGCGGGATTTCGCTCGATGAATAATCAAGGTGAGGAGGGGTTTTGCAGCAATGATCAGAACTCTATGTATAAATAATTAGCGATATTCCGCTTCGCGGCGTGCATTAATTCCCTCGCAAGTAGAAGCTCGGTGTATTCTTGGTCTCGGCTTCAGAATTGAGTCGCGATCTTTGTGTCGAATCGAACGTAATTTATGACCCGAATATTGACGGTGAAGTGCCCATAAACATTGTATATGACCCTTCCGGACGGCAAGCCACGACGTATTGTGCCAGGATATTTCCATCGTGTCCGAGACCGGGGGGCGAGGAGGGGTATACGGGGAGTGCCAATCGTTCATCCCCCACGCATCGATAGCGCCGTGCCATGCCGACAGATATTGAAATCGTAAAATTGTTAAGGCGCGCAACGCGCCCTTCTTCGATTCGCGAGCGAAGAAACGAGAAAGAAAATAGATCGAAAAATATGTACAGGGGGAACTTTTCCAACTTATATTCTCGGGGAAACACCGGCGTCAGAGTTATCGTCCCGCCAATCATCGATTCGGGGGTGAAAAATTGACTCGAAAGTCTATTACCTCCTCGTTCCAGCCACCTCGACCACCTTGCAGCGGCTTCTGCTCCACCAGAACGGCGTCAGGGTCCAGTAGGAACTGCTCGCACTCCTCGCCCAACCCTCCTCTGGGAATAACAGGACCTGGAACAAGAATTGACCGGTATTCTATCAGTTGGGGGGTAGGTAATAGATTCGGTTCAGCTTTGGGGGGACGGGGGAGGGGAGAGAAGAAAATGGCTCGTTGAGTTTAGAGGAACCAAAGCCAAGGATTGCGACTGTGCGCTGTGATCTTGAGGGTAGTTTTCGACTGATTGTCAGTTTCGCGTGACAAACGCAATTGTGCAACTTTGCAAGGCGTGCAGAATTCGTTCCATTACGGAAGCCTGGAAGCCGCACGTCACTGAACATTCTGCGCAAACGTTTGGGTACGTTTGTCAGAGAATCCAAGTTTCAAAGCTCACGCCAGTTAGCGGAGTCAGTTAACGTCAGCCCCGGAAGTTGGAGTACCGCGCTGTATCACGCGACAGCGTGGTTTTCCTTCGAGGATATCTCGCAGCGCGTCTGAGAGCGACGGAGAGTTGAGAAATGAGTTCAGGTGTAAGGCGATGGTCATCGGCGACTAAAAAGATGACGGACGCGAAAGCTGCGGCAAAAAGCATCCGGCGATATGTCGGCAAGAAGAGGGGGAGAAAAAGGGTTGACTGATCGGAGGGTACGATATTTTTCTACCCTGCGGGGGTGGAATTGAGAGGATTGGGACGAAGGGGAGATTCCCCGGGGAATTTGTGTTCGGGTTACGTATACACTAGACTTACCTATACAACCCGGCACACCGTTGAAATAAAATAAGGCTACAAGGAGAGCGGGATGCTGACTGGAACGGGAGGAGAGATCATTGCGCAAGAGTGTCAGGGGGAAGAGCAACCGTCAATGTTTGCCTTCTGGGTTCTGTGGCCTGGCTTCGCGGCAGTGCGAAACTATCTGACGGAAATATTGATATTCTTGACAGACTCTGCAGGGCGTTTGGAAATCTCTGAAGTGAACAGATACGTTCTACCTTATTCAAAACTAGATGTGATTCACGCCTTCGACTGTCGAGGATTTTTCCCTTTACGAAAGAATGTTTTATCTGATGCAGATGACACGTGATTGGCACTATTTTCTTCACCCTTATGCTAGTTGATAATAAACAATTTCAACGACGCTGTATGTTCGTTGGAAGTCATACTGTTCGAAAAAATAACACAATAAGTGATTATATCGATTAATTAATATTGTAATGAAGTATGAAATGTACTTAACTACTAATACGATATTACCTTATTTTTGTATTCAGCATGACAAGACAATTTATGTGAAATATTTTATGTTATCTGCAGTATCGTGAATAAATTATGTCGGTTTTGATCGATCGGGTTCCTTGCTGAATATTCTCTGAATTCGTTAAACTCATGAATTTTGGGATAAACGACTGTTGAAGTATACACATTTGATAGCACAGTGATTGATTTGGTAGGTAGGTCGGTAAAATAAGTTGTCATAGTTTGTTAGCAACAAATGAAGTTTCAACTCTAGTCAGAGACCTTATCAAATCTACAAATTAATCCGATTCAAATCAGTCTCTATACAATATATACAGCGTCCAGGAAATAAGATTACCGTTGATCCGTTTCGTAATCCAAGAAAATAACCGACAGCGTATAGCTGAATCCGAAAAACGAATAAAGCCAACTTGGAGGGGGATTTCTTTCCGATCCGTTAATGAAAACATTATCCAAACTGTATGAAAGTGCATTGAGCATGTGATTCAAATAAAGCAGACATCCATTGCAGCACGTAGCAGCAACAGCGTTTGAGAGGTGTGTGGGTTTTCAATTTAGAGAAGCAGACCGCATGAGTTGTTAAGCCATAAAGCCATTAGTCGTGGGAACCTGCGGTGTCTAGCTTTTTTCATCAGGATTGTCTGCTGCCTCGCTTATCCGAGCAGTGCACCGAAACCGATATGCATTTTCGGAGAAAATTACAAGACTTATGGCGTACGTACGCGTTAGCGTGTGTGCGTGTACTGTACACGCATCGCGGAATGTCGAACCGATTGAAAGAAACTTCTTAACCGGCGTCGTTTCGCATGGCACGAAATCCTCAAGACAATTTACCGCTCTTCTCCGCTTTTCCGACCCCCGCGACTCCGGAGGGAAGCATCGGAATGAGAAGCGGAACGACGGGAGAGGGAAGAGGGAACGAGAGCGCGATATCGAGATTTAGATCGAGACCAAAGGGTCGTCTGGAGATTTTATCAACTCCCAGCATCCGCGCCGGCGGCAGCAAACCGCCTCGGCAAAGACCGCTGAGAGCCTGAGCCAAAATCTCGGATCTACCGCGTAAACAAGAATATTGAGAACCGACTCGAGGCTCCCTCAAACCCCGTCCTCCTCCCCCTTCCCACGGCTCAATCTGCTGAGTTCGTTCGCTTTACGAGATTTATTTTCGTGCAGGGTCAGGAGACTGAAGGCTCTCGGATCTCGGAGGGAAGAAAACCGGAGTTGGCAAGCCTGAAGGAGACCCGAAGAGGCTTGAGGACCTCCCCGATACTCGGAACAGAAATAGAAACTTTTTACACTACACCGGGGCAATCAATTTCCCTCTAAATGCACCGTAACTTTGTTTGTAACGGAAATTAACGCGCAGCTACTACTCGATGCAATTTAACGAGTGCGAATATTCATGCACGCCGTTGGCTACGCTGCACCGAGCTCAGTCTATTAATTTCGGACGAAATTCCACCCGGAAATTCGCATCACTTTGATCCTACCGGCCGATGAAGTTTCCAATCTCCCGTCCAAAGCGTCGGGAATGCAAATTATTCGCATAATTTCACATTTGTCGGAGCTCAGAAGGGTTATCCGGTTTATCTCTCGGTGCTCTTGTCCGGTACAACGAGTTTCTTTCGCCATTCGCAAAAGGCGCGATGACGCAGGTCTTTTCGGCATACTCAACACTTTGAATAGTTTTAAATATTTTTTTTCACCGGCATATTACGTCGCGCGAATTCATAAGACTGTGAATCAAAGGCTCAATTTACGGTGTCCGATGAAAGAACAACGGGCGAAAGAATGCAAAGGAGATAAATTATTCGTGAGGAAAAACTGCAAAGTAGAAGGATGCGCGGAAGAGGATATAGAGCAGGATCGGGAGAGTGGAATAAATAATTAGGAACAATAAGAGTGTCGAGAGTAGTTGAGCTTTATAAGCGTGAATAAAGCGCTACGCCGATGCAGCGGCAACAGCACTCGAAAGTTCCAGCAATATTGTTGAATTTGTAATCCTCTTACGATGCTCGAAACTGAGAAAAAGAAGAACTAGAGTAGAAATAAATGAAGAAAAAAAAAAGAAAAAAAAAGAAGGAAGTAATGAGAGAAAGAGAAAAAAGCAAACGCGCGATAGAATATAAAGAAAAGAAAAAGGAGAACTCGTCCAAGGGAAATGAAAGCTCCTCCCGTTCCTCCGTGTTTAAATGAGAAACACGAAGCACTGGCTGAAAATAATTAGGGAAATACCTGGCAGCTTCCCTCAGCCCTCTGCGAAAGAGGCACGCGTTGTTCTTCATTCTAATTATGAATATTGCAAACGCCCCACGTGCCACACCGGAAAACAAAGAAAACTTGGAAACTCGTCGTCACTTTGAAATCCAGACCTCTGTCTCCCATAACCGTGACCTGAACCGCGACACGACGTAGATTAGCTTCTAATCTCATAGTCGAATAAACGTAATCCGGACGATTTTTTTCGAGAATCACACGATCGCGTCAATTGTTCGGCCAGAGATATTCCAGAGGAGAGTTTCGGCGGGGTTTCGCGAATGGGACGATGGGAAAGGAACGGGATAAAATAACAGGAGCAAACAATCCCTCGCCCTCTTCTATCGCCCGGACGAAAAGCTAGATTGCAGAGATTATTGGAGCTGATTGAGCGAGAGCTATAAGCCGGATGATCGGCACAGCCTTCCAGCTGGACTCGGATCTCGCAGCTGGCGAGCTTTTCGTCCGTTGAACGGAGCACCGAAGTTGAGCCGCGACCACTTTATACGCGTTAAGCGATGATCGGCAGATTCTCCCAATTGCACGCCCTGGAAATGATATTAATTCTCATAAACATTCCGGAAATTGTTAGCAACGGGCGTATGTCACGTCCTGCTCTCGTCAGCGCGTCAAGCTGACGAACCGCACGAGGACTGAGCGTGAACTCCAACCTCTGGTATCCAGATATTAAATACAACCCGACCCTGCGGGATGTCACTCCGATTCAACGGTAATAAACCGAATTAATTATCCCTCGGGATTGGTAGTGTGCACTGCGAAATGATGGACGTTGGATTCCGTCGGAGATAACGCGATGATAATTTGCAGTTTCATTTCGCGTTGCAGCGATTGGGAAGAACGGCGTAACGTTGATTTAGCGCTGTAATTGAGCAAGTTAGAAACGTGCCAGTCTGCCGTATAACTGTGTAACAAAGTGCAGTGCAAACCCCGGCTGCAAAGTTAGCCGCAAACTCCGTGATCCTCGAGAGGGAATGCAGTGGAACATGGCATAAAAGGCGAAGGTACAAGGGTGGCGTGTTACATTACTGGCGTATTTAATTGAGACTCGAAACGGCACGTTTGCTTTGCTAATTTTACCATTAGCAGCTTATTCGGCTAGAAACTGCTCATTGAGTGCTTCTTCAGTCCTCGAACCGTTATAACGGCTCTTCGAGTCTTTCGCGGTCAGAAACGAAGCTCTTAGAAAGCAGAGTTTTTCATCGTTTTCACGAGATTCATCACCGTGGCGGTGAGCAAACGATGATGGTTTCTCAATTTAGGGAAACTGGAGTATGAAGCTGTTTGTATCTTATTTCGAAGATATTCGGCCACGCATATTGCACACGCTATGTTTCAGCAAAAGTCTCGAGGGTTTGTTGACTATGTAACCGGATATTAAACAGCCTTTACATAAATATTATAATCCCACGTCCAACCCGGTCAAGACCGCTTCCACGCGTTGGAAACCCTATTACAATAATCCGGATTAAATTTGGTGCAAATAAGCCGCGTCTAGCCTCGACTTCCAGGTTCAACAGCCCAGGACCACCCACGTCCTCCAGGATATCCAACGAAGCGACGCGTTAAACGAGATGTGGCAGTGTCGTTTCTGCGTTAATCTACATGTCGTTAATCGTGCGATTATAACGATCAATTTCTATCTCACGCCGAGCGACGCCAGTGGTAATCCTTTCGAAGGACAAGACGATGCAGACAAAAGCCATCGCCGAGCTGACAAACATCGGATCTGAAAGATTGTGCAAAATTCCATCGCGTTGGATTGTTCAAACTTAGAGTGAACGATACAGTCAGGTACCATTGAGCCGCCGGAAATGAGTATTACCAAACGAGATGGTCCCTGGCAGCGCGGGTGGTGGGCGGAGTAGAGGAGACTACTGAAAAGCGCGAGCAGGCAGGCTAATGTGATAAACCAATGGTGCGGTTGGTTGAGCCGGAATCTAGTCGCTTATTCTGGCAAATTTGGCCACCCCATTACCTGCTTCTCTCTAAATCGTATAGGTACATCATCGGGGGGAGAGGCGTTTGCTTGTCGAGGGAAAGGCGAGGGTGAATTGACTCGAGGGGTTCTCTCTCGGGACGAGAGAAACGCAAAAGGGTATAGCGGTGCGTGTTCGCGGCTCCGGGTGCATGGAAATCCGGTTTAAAGTATCCGTATCGTTGATGTTTCGAGAAAACGATACCCCACTTCAACCCCTGGGAGTTGCATGGTGAAAATAACTCCCCTAAGAGGCACGTGGAGTCGAAAATATATTTTTAGTTGAAAGAGCGCGCAATTGTATACCCTGGAGTCAGATTCACACATGCTGTTCCACGCCTATGGAGATTGATGATGACGACTCGCGTTCGGCCCCAAGGTGCTTTAACAGGGAGTCGGAGTCTCACGGTAGAATTAATATTTCAGTGTAACATGCAATGTCATGCTCAACGGTTACCTCGACTAAGATGATGGTATATTCGTAAAATTAATTCGATCAATGGTATAATGAAAATAACGCTAGTTCAGATTCTATAACAAGACAGTCTACGGTATAAACTAACCCGTCCGAACCATTGCCTTCTCAACGTTCTCGCTGTCGCATCAAACAATTGACTGGTGGTAAATTCAGTTATTTCAAATTTCTATAGCACGGTTTGCACCTGACTTTCCGACACTAATTACCGTCTATTGCTAAAACATGTAGAACCGGACATCATAACTCCAACCCCCGGAACTCATAATCTCTTCGACTAGGAGTCCCTCCTTGAACAGTTTCCGCCAATCAGCGGGAACTAACAAATTTCCACCCTTAGAAAATTTGCAACCCTCATTCAGAGGCTCATTAAAGAACTCCTAGAGTTATTTAGACATCGATTTCCTTACAGAACAGACATAGAACAGACATAGCATCACTGGAAAACTTGACGTAAAATTCCACCCCTGTAATATATTATAAAGAAAATTATACATCATAGTTACGTACAATTGCTGTTGTGATTGTTTCAACTAGTGCAAAGCCATCACGTCACCCAGACATATCCCTCCTAAACAAGTCATGCGGTGTTACCTGCAGGTTGCAACTCTGACGCTGAAACTTGTGTACGTCGGAATCAGGTACTGTAGTGCGATAGAAACTGGACCAACTGCGAGAGGAATTAGCTTGCAACGAAAGCCAGCATCGAGTGAAGAGCTCAGAGTATAAATGTGCCAGCTAAGCAGAATAATAAGAAAGAGAGTCGTGTAACGCGTGTGCCTGATGGAGGCGAGGCGCATTTGCAGTGATTCTCGACTCCTGTAACTTAAACCACTCCGGTACATACACGGATCACCCCGGTTTCTGGGTCAGAAATTTTACACCATGCCCGGATTAGATCGCTGGCTTCGCCTGAGACAGTGCATGTGGTGATACCAGTGACACTTTTAAGTCTCCAAAGCTTTGCTGGCTTTTGTGAACAGAGAATTGTCACTTTCGATAGTTATTGCAATATACTGTCAATATATCATCTCTCGTAACGGAAGTCTCACCCACTCGATGCGCAAAGAGAAACTCCTGGCTTAGAACACAGGGTTCTCGTGTGTTTTTGGTAGCGGAGGTCAATTTCCTGGGTATTGTTCAAAGTGACGTGGCGTGGAATGGGATACAGAAGTACGTGCTTCGACTTATTAACTCGAACCGGAACGCGCATGCATGTCCGTTACTCAATCCATTGTCCATTTTTATTTACAGCTACCATAGGAGTCCTATACTGTATATGTACGGTACCGTACAAGTTCCGAAAGAAATGACAATCAAGATTGGCTGCAACGGTCGGAGTATCAATCGATCGAGTGACTTGGAATAATCGGTATCAGTATTTTCCTTAACCCTGGAACGTGATCGAGGAAGTCTGCAAAGTTTGTTACTATAATCAGCTCGAAAAATGAGACCAGCACTATCCATATTGCAGCAGCAGCAGCAGCAGCAGTTGTCAGAATTACATCCGGTCACCGGATTTCGCTGCATCGTTCTCCGCAACTTGAATATATATACAGGTATATGTATATGTAGTATATATACATTATATATATGTATATACAAAGTTGGAGAGAACGTCATGCGGGTAAATGTGTGCGGCTGCAAGTGTATCGATTTGCCAAAGTTTGCAGAAGTGGATATTCCAGCAAACGGGGTACGACATAGCACCTGTCATTTGTCAAGGGGAAACCAATGACGCGGGATATTGTAGCAGCATAGAAGTGGCGCCGAACTACGTCACTCCTCGAATATATAGAACTTCCTTCGGCTTCCCGCGTCCTGACACATCGTTCGACTTTATACCGGGCATGCAATTCTCCCGTATCTCTTATGCTTTATCGACTTTGTATTCGATGTTTTTTTTTTTTTTTGTATTGCTCTTGGCGTCAATCGACTAGAAAATACCTAGCGGAACTCGACGTCTCGATCCAATATCTCGAGAAGAGACTTTCTCCATCCGTGAAGGTGAACATTTTCATTTAATTTTTGATGTTTTTGTTTGCTTCGCTTTTTTTTTACCGATTTTATCATATCGATTGCAATTTTTAACCAGCGTACCGCTGACCTCAGCTTCGCTTCGCGGATTCACTTCAATCACGCCTCGCATCCCGGCATTGATTTCAATCAATCCCTTTGCGCCCCGCGCATCACCGCGTTCCTCGACATTTCCTAATCGCCTGGTGAAAAATTGGCTGTTGGCGCGCTCTGCTCCGACAACCCATCCCCCGTCCCTTGAGAATTCATTTACATCGGACGAATTGCCTTCATTATCGAATCGAGGGGCACAAATTTAACCAGGTTCAGGCCTCGACGCAAAAACAATGGCCTGTAAAATAGATAAGGATTCACTCGAGACGTTATTGTATAGGTACGCAAGCCAAAATCAATCCGGAGCTTTAGAGGTAACTTTGATCAACCGGGACACAGATGTGCACATGATCGTTAAAGACGTACCTCAAACGTCATTGAATGAGGATAAACACTTGAACACGAACCCCGAGATATGTGTCTTTCCAATTATATCGATCCATCAAATAAGCTACGCTACAGTTACGCCTCGTTAAGCCATTGCTAAATATTTGCCAATGGGCGCGCAGGGTGCGGATGTGTAATTTTGATTTTAACGCAATTACGAGACGACGACAGGTGGTGTCTAATCAAATGTTGTTTCGGATGATGATTAGCGATGCTCGTCTAGAATTGTAGAGAGAGTTGCACGTGTCGATGTAGCAGTTTTTTGCAGGCCGCTTTTACGCGACGTAATTGATAACGAGCTTAGTTTATACACGTAGATGATGTGCATGCATACGTGAGTTACAGGAACAAGTGCGCGGAGGTGATGAATGGGTGGCTTTTAGTACACGACGATCAATCCCAAGTCCCAGGGTAATTTTATCGTATAAAGCCGAGAACTAATTAATCCGCGACTCGTCCATTAATTTGCAAAAAGCCTCGTAACAAACAATTAAACAGCGAAACAAGGTAGCAGTCGTTAATCTGAATTTGCCCCAGTGCCTTCTTGACTACCGATTTAACGACTTATTAAATCGCACCGTATTCTCTACCTGAAACTCCCACGGATCGTTAGACATGCAAATTATTTCAAATTATTTCAAATTATTCGCCCGGTACAGAGAAAATCTTGCCGCGATGGCGAAAGAACAACGACAAGCTGGAATTAATAGTGCTTTAATTATTGGAATACCTCGACAAGTTTTCTTTCAAGGAATTTCTCGCCGGTTAAATTTTTCACCCGGTAATCTTCGACATAATGCGAATAGATTATCTCGCAGCGCGACGATGAATTTCACCGAGGAAAAGAAATCCAACTAATTCTTTCCCCACGAATCTTGTCGCAAGCACCGTTCCAAGCCCAATGTCTTCGATAAAAATTCACCGCAAGTTCCTCCTAATTTGGTGAACATGACTTTTTCATGACGTGACCAATACCGCCAGCTCAGAGACTCCGCAATTTCCGGCGGTGCTTGAACCCTTGCTGACGGTGCCATGATCTTGTTATTCCATTTTCGATCGAGGGCGCGGACGGCGGAGATTCGTGGAACCGGGCAAAATGACCGATATTCATCGGGCCATATTTTCACAAGGTGCCTCCTCCCCCTCCTCGGGTGGTCTCCGAGTTTGTTTGGGTAAGCATACACCTCTCGAGGGCCAATGGGGTAAGTATTCCAGTTCACTGGGAAGTTATTCAAACAGAGCCAATCATGGATTCCATATCGGTTTCCAGCGTCGCGGAATTCGAGCGGCTAACGAACCCCGGCGCAGTGACCATTCTCAGGTTCGATCTGTTGCCCAGCCCAGCACCAGAGTCGCTGAAGTTGTTGAGTGGTCGTACCATTTGTGGTCACTGTGCCAGCTGTGGACAGCTTTATAGAATTCTGTATTCATCAATTTGGCGTTTAACCATTTCGATCACTCGATTCGTACGTACGACTGAAATGTAAAACAAGTTTTCAATATTTGGCACACTTTGTTGGTTGAAAATTGGTCGTGTTTACACGGAACGAAGCACCTCCAGGTATACCATCTGTGGCCATAAGCTCAGATTACGTCTGATGAATATGGCCACAACTGGTACGAATATCCAATAACACGTGGTAAGAATCTGGAGAAAAATAGGATCAAACGATTTGGAAGCCGACTGACGTTATAAATGATTCTGTTTTCACAATATTATACCTTCGTCTCGATGGAACGCCGCGAAGTGGTTTCGAAAAACAAGCTCAGTGGCCAGAGCATTGGGTGGTCGTAGCAATCGATATACGCGTTACACACAAGGTGTTGAGTACAGTGGAACGCAGACGTAACCAGCTATAAGCTGCCTACCGGGTAAACAATAACGAGGTTTACAGAAGCGGTGCGGAACGACGCTTCGTCATCATCCGGGGTAAAGTGGAAAAGGGGTTAGAGGCCTAGGTCAGGGGCGATGAGGTCCTGGCTACAAAAGGTTTCGCAAGGGGTTCAGACAAAAAGGCTCGTTAGGAACAAGTGGCGCCGACTAAAACTGCCGGCACCATTAGGTAACGGTCCGAACTGTACATGCCTAACAGCATCGCCAAACCGATGCAAAGGTGCATGTCTTGTTCAGAAAAGTATATTATCTAGAAATGGAACGAATCGCATGCTCGTTTTAATTGACTTTAGCTCATAACTCACGCTTACCTTGACGAAAGATGTCGTCAAGTGATTTTCAGTTGTACCATTTCGTTTGCTTGATATGATTTTTTTACCTATGCAGCTGAGTTCGGAGTGAGATTAGATCCAAGCGATAGCATAAACCGTTCGTTTTACAAATTACCGGATTATAGAAGCTACTCCAGCGTTTTTAGGCGCTTCCATCAGGCCGTGTATTTTAGAAAAACAGGCACCAGATGCGGGACCGAGCTAGCGAAGTGAGAACCGATCAAAGAAATTTCAGGAATTCTTTAGCATAAATTAATTATTCAACTATCGATTACGGTCCTTACACCAAATGCTCGACGAAACTGACTTAACGACCTGACCTTTTTCCACATTGACAGTCGGCGGGGATGGCTTTGTTGAAAGCAACAAGAAGTGCCGAAACTGCCTCTTTTCACACAGCGACCCTCTTACGGTTGACGTAATGAAATGGGGAAATCCTGATTGACCTAGGACACAGGGATATGCACAAGATAAGGGGATAGAATAAAGCAGACAAAAAGCGAATCAATGGATACTTAACTGTTTCAGCAACCAAAATTGGTGGAAAGCACTCGAGGCATCGATCAATTAATGATACGATCGACGGTTGTCCGTGGAAAGAAGTTCTTCAGGATCGTTATTTGTGATTCTCTCAACGCATTCACACTTGAATTGAAACAACGAACCCATTTTTTCACTTTCTGAAGCCACGGTAGATGTATCATCAAGTCTCATGGAATCTTGGGAAAAAATGAGACCAAGCTACTCAGTATTCGGATGAACAAATTGTTTACAGCTATTTATACACTGTTCTTCTATCTGAGCTTCCAATGCGACGTGATTGGAAGCTCGTCGAAACGGCGCACAAAGAGATCCAACTGAAGAATATACATGCGGCGACTATCGTCAGGTGAAAACACCTGGATTTATCAGTGTCCTGCATTCGTTGACAATAGTACTAAAATATCTAGGTACAGTGAATTAGTCCTAGCTAAAAGATACAACAAACCAGAAGCTCTCTAATGCAACCTAAATTCATTCACATCGTAAGAATCTCCAGATAATAAAAAAAAAAATCCACTCATCCAATTCCCCGTCCATTTCAAATGTGACCCGTTGGACTCTTGTCGAAAAATTGTTCGACTCGTGAACTTGGGGTAGGGAACGCGTCAAAGGGTGAAAAGGCGGTGTCCTGCGGAAATTGAAATGTGTTCCTGCATCAGGCGCGACCCCGGCAGCATGGAGGAGTCCGAAATCGAGTAGGGATAACTATTATATCGGTATAATCGGAAAGCAATGCTTAGTCGAGGCTCCCGTCCACCCCCGCAGAGCGCAGAACAGCCCCCTTGACGGGTGCGAGTAGAGGGTGTTGTTCGGGTCGGTCGCCATGGAAACGGAATGGGATCCTCTCCGATTCTCCCCCGCATATCGCAGTGTTCGATCTTCAGGCGGGCAGCCCGGCTGGAAACGAGGCTTAATGAGAAGGTTGGATGACCAAGAACCGATACTTTTTCTTGGATTTGTTAAAAGATAGTCGTACATTGAGTATTCGTCGAGTTCTTATATGTTCCTAAGCTGGGAAGATCGCTTTTAGGAATGCAAGAATGAAAAAAAGTACCGCAGTTGTAAGCAAATTATGCTTGGATTATGGATGCTTCGTTTCAAGTCGATTTAGATTAGTTGAACATTCGGAAGATTATTGGTTCGATTTTATTCTACGATTTACGACTATTTTCGACAAAGTCGATCGAACACTTTTCTTATCGTCTTGGCATCGTTGAATATTCAATTTCGCAGCTTTATATATTCGATGTTGATTGTGACGATCAAATCGCAATATTGAACCGACTGCTGATGTACAAGAGAATCTGTTTTAGCAAACTTGTAAAAAATAGTCCTCGGAACGAAACGACTTACCGCAAAGTGAATTTTAACAATGCTGAAGTGATTTGAAACGAAGCTTCTTTTTGCAGATTACATTATTTTCGATTTCCATACATTTCGAAAAAGATCTTCGTAGTTTACGAATACAACAACTTGATAAATGGTGAATGTTCGACTACCTCGTTAAAAAATTATAAGAAAGTATCAATTTCTCCTGGACCAACGTCCTTAAAACGCGGCCATTTCAACTCAGCCCTTCGACGCTCACTTTTCCTTTCGTTTCTTCTCTTCTCTTCTATTCTTTTTCTTCTTTCCGCTCGTCTGGCGCGCCGGCCTGCCGCCGTACGCACGGGACGTTAATGAGACTGGGGTATTCTGCTTGTTAAAAACTAATTACTTTCCCCGTCGCCTAACCCGCCGCCTCTTGGGTCTGGATTTAAAACCCTGGAACCGGATTCATTCACTCGTGAATAATGATATACCCTATCTCTACGCACACGGAAAAGATACCTCGCTGGATTCTGTCGAGCCCGCATCGCGTATATGAGGTTTTTCTCCAGGATGCAGTGAAATTATACATTTACAGAACATCTAATATATATATATATATATATATACGGCGTTGATGAAGATTCGGCTGGTTCGAGTTCGTGGCAAGAGTGGCGGTAAAAATATAGAAGGATCAAAAAATCGAAAGGCTACGATATCGAGTTTATAAAAAAGGGAAAACTTGACGGATAGAATTTAAAAATGGTGATTTAGATATCAAATTTCGAACAAGCCATCGAAAATATACTCTCAACCAAGGATCAATCGTAATCTCGATCAAATATTACTGTTGGTTAAACACGCAATAAATTGAGGTTGACAAAGTACAAAACTACACAGGTTTTACAGTATGAGAAATTAATTTTCAAGTTTATGAACAATACGCAATATGATATATGTATTTATCCATATTTACTTATCAGATGAGGGAGACTAAAAAATGTAGAAACTATAAAATAAAGCTTTGAAAGGGTAAATTATATCTCTGCAAAGAAGGCTTGGAAATAATCTGAGAATATAGAATCCGTTGAATCTGAATAACCATACAAAAGTTTGTGATTCCGAAACACCGTTTCAAGAGGAACGAAAAAAATCATTTACCAACGATAAGAACCATCGGAACAAATAAGTATTGATTTTTTTTTTTTTTTATTGTTTTTAATGCAAATTTTTGCAAACTTGATTTTCGTCCGATCGCGTGTACGATCGTCCCACACCTGAGTTTAGATTTAACGTACATGTATTAAAAAATTGAATCAATTGTGCGTAAGCGGTCCTTTGCTGCCGTACGATAAATTATACTATAACACTGCAGAAGCCCTCAAAAATAACTCCCCCGGCGGATTTCACGCAAGGGCACGACTACGCCCTGTGGATTAAGGGCAGGTACGGATATACGCATCCACACATCGATCGTTACACGTGGACGGGTTCGGGTTACGATTAATCACAGTAGCTCCACAGGCGGCGGGACCAGGGCACAATGCCTTGGGACCCGGTGGCGCCACTGTCAACCGACAAAACACGTGTCACGGTGTTAAGTTGGTGGCACCGCTCGTTAATCACTAAACATTATGCCTCGGTGATGGATTAAAACCGCCTCTTTCTTCGGCTCGAGTCGTGTTACTCATTTTTCAGCATTACGCATACCGCGGTTTTACGCACCTCCCAAAGACCCGAATAGTTCTTACGCAAGCATTATGTCCTAAACAATGGATTCTACACAGTTTTCCACTCGTTCGGGAGGTAGGACCAGGGGCGTAACAGGAGCAATGCCGCGGGGCCCAAGACTGGGTGTGAAAAATGCAATTGCGACATGTAATTCGGATTCTTTATCGTGACGTCTGCTCTTTTGTTTTCGTATCGTATTTTCACATGCATTCCCTGAGGTTTGGTTATAGTTCATTAGTTTGCCGTTAGATACCAACGTGTCATTTCAGCCAATCTAACGACTTGTCAGTTGCCTAACAACGGCAAATAATGCATAAATCGTATATCTTACTGTGTTATTGGGGTCAAATTGATGAAGCGTGGAAGGACAGGCTCCGGAAAAATATTTTTTCATTATTTACCCAGAAGGCCCAAATTGAGTCCTTGTCTCGGGGTCCCTAAATGACTAGTTACGCCCCTAGGTGGTTCGGGCTTTTGTGAAAGCTCCGTACAGACCCTGTTTCTGGGCTGAAAAGGTCCTCGCGGATCGAGTCAAAATTTAACGTGATCCCTTGATTCATGGTGATTCAATTTCACGGATGGGTGGACGTAATTATATTTCACCAAGTCGACTGACTGACAATGAGTGCCTGGAATTATTGTAGGGGAACCTGGGGGACGACGGACCCCAAAGCCGTTGACTATTTTTTGGGGCTTTTAAACACCGGGTACAAGTTGTTTCGATCTATCTCCTAAAATTTCATCGTTATATTGCCATAATTTAGAAGAAAAAAGATTCCGGAGTACGACGGACCGCCGCAAAAAAATTATACAATACATTTTTTTTTTTTTTTCTTTTTTGCAAATTTGTCAAGGGGTCCGTCGTGTCCCACGTTCCCCTGCATATAATTCTTCTGTACGGAATTAAAGCTTCATGATTGATTTATTCCTTGATTTATTGTAGGCTCATAATCTCGTTGCCAGTTTAAAAATGAGTTCGTGATTATTTCTTTCGCTTAACTGAAATTTAGAATACTCGTTCTGCTTTGCACAGCCGTTCCTTGCAGTGTTCGCATTTCATCCGATGATTAATTTATGTCGTAAGTACGGTGGATATTAGGGATGATTTTTATGGAATACGTGGAGATTTAAAATAATTTTTGTTCGCAGAATCGAATATCAAGAATCCCGTATATGTGGTCTGGGAAATGAGTATCATCTGACATTCTTTACGTATCAAGAAACGTTGAGCAAAATGTCAAACGGGAAACTTGAAGTAATTTCCGAGTCGATATAAACGGTACAAATAAATCGTTGCAACCCAATTAACCGAAATATTCGTGTAATACGGTACAAGCTTTGATGTTTCCACAGATTTACGAGAAAGAAAAAAACTGGCACATGAAAAGAAAAAGAAACTTCGGCAATTAATTACTTATTCAAGACAAAAAGCACAATTCCATTCTTCTGCTATATTTTACCGGATGAGAAAAGTTCATCAGAGTGAATAATGTGACGAAGGGAATACGGCGAAAAATTCAATTTCGTTCAATTTTTACGGCTGGATTTATGGGTACAGCAAAAACTCTCGACCATGTTAATTATCCTCGGATAAACGGAAGAGCACGTCGATTTTTTAACGTGTCTCATCAACCGTTTATTTCACTAAATGATCGGTTATCCAAATATGATAAGGTTCGTATGAAAAATTCAGATCCATTTTCGCTGACATTTTTTACATTAAATCATCAAATAAAGATGAGCGGAATGGATCTGCGCGTTATGTCTTTCCAGATATTTGATGGTAGTAGTTAAGAGTGGCTGCAGGAAGTTAGACGTGCGCATCTCGGGCTGAGGATGCGAATTAGGGGTGGAAGGAGGGGGTGGAGGGAGAAGCTTTTCAAACTTTAACGACGTGGAGGCCATAAGTATAAGTCTTTAAAATGCTGCGCAGAGTGCGCGCGTTTCAGTTTTCAGTCGACGTATTTACCGAGAAGGAAGACGGAAAAAAATCGTCGTGGAAGGTGTTTTTACAAAAAAAAAAAAAAAAAACTCAAGACTAAGAAAAAGAGAAACTGATCAATAAGACACGAAAAATCGTAAAGAAAAAATCAACCCAGAGTCACACCTTGGTTTAAAAATTTAGGCCAACATTCTTTCGCTTCTGGATAAACTGGGATTCCGCTAATGAATTTACGCGACTCACTGTATGAAAAAATTAGAGAGATAATTGTTTTGGTGTGGAACAAATTCCAGAACTGATTCTGCACCGATCGGAAAAGAGACGGTTACCGTTGAATGGTTATTTTCAATAAGGAATTTCGAAAACCCTGTAAAAGTTTAGAAACTCGAGACATTACCCGAGTTCGAAAGTGGAGCTGGGATGTTGATTCACCCTGTTCGCCCTCGGCATATAACGGCTATTCGGATATCGAATCGATACATTGATTCTCTGCATCAATTTTCCCACGCCGAGGAAGAAAATGCGCCGCATTTAAATGGCGAGTAATTACATTTACTTGATTTACCTAACGAACCGCGTCACCTTTTAGTTTACTTCGATGCAATTTGCAAATGTCGTTCGTCACTTGAATGTAATGAATTCATTCGTTGCGGTTCGATTTGATCGAATATTTTTACGAAACAACTAAACGAATCGTTCTAAGAATTTGAGTCCACCGTTTTAAATGAACTTGCATGAGAAACTATCGAACATTTATCAAAGAAGTATAAATGTACTTAATATTTGATTGGATACAAGAAGAACGTATCCTTCGAATATAATCACTTGACCGTCATTCGTTTAGTACAATAATCGTATTGTATAATTAAATTTATAAGAATGCTCAAATTCGACAAGTTTATATCAAACAGAGTGTAATTCGGTTGAATTAATTAAACTGGCGGTAGGGGGATTAATTACAGTTACAGAGAATTATCTTCTCTGGTTAATTATTTTGCTTATGATAATAATAGTAATAAGGATTTAATGAAGGGTTGAGATCGAAGAGCTTCTAACTAATTTACCCGCTTCCCATCAGCGATCATTGAAAGTTTATTGCGGGGAGCTCGTTAAGTTGTGCAACATTTGCGGCACACGCGCGATGCATCAGCCACTAAAGAACCGAGTGCAGACGTGATTCTAGGTACTATCCAGACAGGTCTTCGAAAGTTAGTTGAAGAAGTGAGAGGGAATCGCGTTTCCCGTAGCTTCGGGAACGTTGGGAAGCAATAAAGGGATCCCAAATACACTGAGAAGAATGAGGAAGCGCAGGGGAGGTTAAAATAAATTTGAAGAATGCGTTGAATCGTGCTGGAAAAGGGAAGAGAAACTACCTTCGGAGTGCGGAATAAAACTGATACGACGGAGACTGCAGCGGGATTCTCGGCTCTCCGACGGCCAAAAAAATTCCATATTCAAAGCACACGTCGAATCGTCTTTCGACGAGTCGACTCGAGGTTTTCACCCGAGACAGTCGAGGAGCTGAACTCGAGGCTCGGATTAATTATTTAAAACCGGGTATTACAACTGGAGAAAAAAAATCATTAGAATGAAATATTTTTCGATGGGTTTTATTTGTTTTCCCGGCGTTGAGAAATATAGACGTGCGGGAGGGCTGGTCCCTCAAGGAAGTCGTAAATTTCACGTTTTGAAATAGAATAGTTAACCAGGGAAATCTCAAAAGGTTCGTTGGACAAACATCGATACTTTTTATCAATTTCGTTACGAGATATTCGTACATTGAGTGAATATTCGTCAACTATGAAGATTGCTTTGTAAAAGTCAAAATTGAACACGCTGCAAATTACAAAAACAAAAAAGCTCAGACATCGATGCTTTATTAAATAAACCACGTCAGAATGGATTGGAATCTGGATCGTTTGTTCGGTTTCACCTTATGATGGCTCATTTGATTCGGAAGATTATTTTTTACAAATTCACTGACACACTTTTTCTCAACGTTGAATATTTAATTTTACAACGTTACAAAATCTGTCTTAGCGACTTTTTATAAACTAATTGTTTGAATGAAATGAGTCATTGTAGAGAGAAATCGAACGAATCTATTAGATTTTTAACCGTTTATAAGAAATTTAAAATGAAGCTAATATTTCCAAGTCTTTGTTTATCATACCAGTATTTTTTATTTTTGTACTTTTGAACAAATATTTGCAGGTTAGTAATAGAATAATACGATAAAGACTCAAATTAGTTATCGGCATTGATTTTTAACCAACCAATTTTTTTAAATGACTGAAATACTTTTTGAAATCTATCGAGATAACTAAAATTATTGGAAACGTTTACAGATCACTTAGAATTGCAAGTCTTGCGATAAAGGGTAAATGGTTTCAATCCATTAGCGTTCTACCGATTACTATCCTATCATGTGGTTTCGTTGATCTCCAGTTTACGTTAAGTATGATTTCCAATGAATTCCCAACGGTGCAGGTGAATTCTCGTGATTCTATCCAATCCGGAAACCACTGAAAATCGCCTCAACTCCTCGAAAATCATTGAAACCATGGGTAGCATGTAAGTCAATAGAAGTGACTCGGCACGATATAAATCAGCTAAAATAACACAATGAGATAGAAATCAAAGAAATCGCTCGAAATCAATTTTAACGCATGGGAATCATTCGTTTGATTTCCAAGTAAATGGCTCCTCGCGAATAAGTTCAAAGCTCAGCTGCAACGAATGTCACGTCTCTGGGCAACCAAATGAGCTGTAACTGAGGCAGGCAGGCAAATCCCTATCGACTCGTGGTCTGCAGAGAAAGAGAAGAGAAAGAGAGAGGGAGCAGGTAAGAAATTTACAAAGTTTTCACGTGACATTTGGGATAATTCGGGATAATTCGGGATATCTTGTTGCGCTTGACGAGTCGCAGATTTGTCCCTGGCGAGAAAGCAACTCTGCAGGCTGAGAGGAACGAGGGCGGAAAGCGAATGCCGTAATTATTCAAATCAGTAAAATATTGCCCAGCGCGGGCGAAAATAACACTCGGAATTTAGCTCTCGTCAGCAAAACTAAGCTGAATCATTGCATCTTAAGGATCTGCCAAACGCACAGAAATGTGATATAACAATGGTTTGAAAGTGCGACTCAAGCCAATCATGTTGAATTTCATTGAAACGATATTTCCCTCATGTAGAAAAAATTAATAACCATAAATTTCATCTACGATAGCTCGATTATTTGTGACATTGAAGAGATTTCATTACAAAATAATTTCTCGAACGAAAAAATCGCATTGATTGACCGATTTTAATGTACTCGTGATCACTTTCATCGTGAACGAGTTCTGAATTTTTCACTGGGGAATTGGAGTATTTTTCATATATTTTCATATATATTTCAGTATATTTCAGAGTTCGAAGCAACAGTTTCGTCATTTCGCCCGCTTCTACAGTTCTGCAAGTAATTATACGGAGTGATCGAGATATTTTCCTCACGGATAAATTGGTTCCTCGATCGGTCGAAGCCGTTGGAAGGAACCGTCGTGGCATGATTGGAAGGTAACAATGCGACAGCAGCCGGCTTCTGACATTCTGCCAAGCGCCAAGAGGCTCAAGACTTACTTTCCCCGTAACTCGATGCAATTTCTGCAATTTCTGCAGTTGTTCAGAGCGGAATTTATCGAGTTATTGCTCCCGAGGTGACCCAAGGAAAACCTCCATTGATATTTCCAATATATTTCTAACTCCACCGCACAATATTGTCGAGATACCGCCACCGAGAAATGTCACCTGCCTCGCCACCACTGAACAAATCGGTAAACGTTGTTCGGAGATGGAATATTTTATGAAAATGATCGGAAGCTTCAACTACGACTATGCGGAAAGATATCCGGTGAAAAGATTTATTTTTACACGAAACTATGAGAGCATTTTTTTATTTATTTATTTTTTTTTTCATAAGTATTGAGTGAGTATTCGGAATGAGCGCAACTAAATTTGGAATTATGTAAAGAAACATGTTCATATTAACTGACAAACGATTTTATTTTTAGTGATCACTACCTTTTCTCACAGTATTCCAAACAGTTTTAACACACGACGAGGAGTCTGAATAAATCATTCTAATCGGTTGATTTGCAAATCAAATAATTTTTTCGAATATCAAAAAACCTTGACAAAAAATTTATTGGTAATGTTCGACTCGTATTTTTCAAAAATAAAAACAGGAATTCATTCGAAATATTGTACGATAGAAATCGAAGAAATAAACAAGTTATATTCAGGAGTGATTTTGGGAAATGTCTCTTTTTACCGTGACTAGAAATCTGAGTAAAAGTAAATAACGAAACAATAAAATTGGATTACTCAATGATGTAGATCCTACTAATAAATTATCCGAGATGATGCGATATTTGATTAGTTAATTCAAGCGATAGATTTTTATAGTTGGGCTGCCGCTATTTTGTAACTAAAAGTCGAAAGATATTTAAAAAAATGATGGCGTATCTGAGAATGAATGTGTCAACTATAAATAGTTGATCCTCTCCTCAAATTGCATTCGGATCAATTTAGCCGTTCGTTCGAAACCCAGAATATACATTATCAGAAATGTTACAAATTTCAAGAGTTTCGTGACACGTTTCTACCAAGTACTCGACGAATCCTAAAACTTCGTCCAAATCACTCGAGCAATTCTTTTGTAATTTAGGATACACGAAACGATTATTGAATAAGTTGAAAAATTCGTAGCAGTTTGAAAAGTTTTATGAATAGAATCGTTCTTTCGCAGTTGATAGCCAAGTTTCTCTGGGTGTGAAAGCCTTTCATAATCATGAAACGCAGAACTGAACGCGATAACTAATTATCGGTATCCAAAGTAGAGACGCGACCAGAGCAATATGGCGTCGCACTGAGTTAACAGCTGGTCGGTTTAGCTGAAATATACGACATGTCGAGGCAGAAAACTTCTTGCAAGAGTGATTCGACTTCTGTTTAGGAAGGATGAATTGATACCGAGTAAAATACACGGTGAAGAAGGACTTCTATCGTTAAATATCGAGCCCGCATTTTTCTGCTACCAGATGGCTGGCATCATTCGACATTTGGAGCTTACCTTGTTTGGATATCCGTTGTACCGCAGGAGTTTCTTGCAGCATTTTCCCCGGTTCTCGTAGTAGAACATCTGCACCATCTCTGAGTGATCCGTCGCGGCGCTGACGGTGAATGGACCCCCGTTTCCGTTGATGTTCGGATTCTGCGGGGGCGGAAGCTGCCGACGCCCAAGCGGCACGCAGGGGCACCACCCCGAGACCATCCCACGGGCCCTGAGTCGCCCCTGACCCGAGGGGCCCCCGTCCTTCGCCCCACCCTCAAAGGGACAACAGCCCCTAATCCCGTGTGTCTCGTTCTGAGGCCCGAGGCCGCCTCAGTCGAAGCCACCAAAAATGCGCCGAGAGAAGCTTGCCATTCTGAGTGTTTCCGACGATTTCGCGACTTTGCCTGGAAATAAAAAAAGGGGCTCGTTGTTACCTTTGGAATTGAAGAAAGTTGAGGATTTATCGAACGTACAGTCCAGTGAGAACCATGCCCGGCGGAGGATTACGAAGTTAAAATCGGAAAAGTGAAGCTTTGATCAATTATAGGTCGAAGTGATGTCCGTTCTCGGTATATGAAAAAATAAGATATAATGTTAATGATTAATAATTTTTGAGACATTGTAGTATGCTGCATTCGTCAAATAAGTTGCAAACATTTATTGCATATTCGATATTACATCGAATACAACTTATTTTGTTACGAGATGGAAGTTAGCGGTGATTAAGTCTGTTTAAAAATGAATAATCTAACAACGACCAAAACGTAAATTTTCACTCAGCTCTTGAATCGAGCAATAAAGGCAAGTAGCATTTAAGAAATAACTACTGCTATATTTTAAAATGTATTCATGGTATATCAAAACTCCATGCCGAGTGATTTTTTGCAGAATTTATGTAAGAACAAAAAGAATCCAACTATTTGTTGAAATTAAATATGCTTTGCAAATCTTACGCTAACAAAATGTGCTCGATAATTCAATCTGTCTCAGATAATTGATCCCAAATTTATACGGTCAGAATTTTCGACTGTCAATTTTTGCTTTTCTTTCTGTAGTAACAAGGGGATAGTTTTTTGATAAGAGTTATCGGGACTTCAATCAGTTATTGATTCTACACTTTTGTTTTCTAAAATATTTTCACATTTTAATACGCTTTCGACTGAACTATGAACCTGATTCAACATTAAGCAGTAAATTGAGAGGGAATGTGCAAAATATAATGACACGATAAAACTTGTACAAGTAAAAAATTTGAAAAAAATCACTCCAAGTGTACGAGATGTGGATTAAGTTTACGAATGGTCTAAGTTCGAGGTGACAACTATATTAATTTGATATTTCAAACAAATCGTAAGTTTCGACCATTGTGTAAACAATGCCAACATGCTGAGAATTTAAACGAAAAAAGATTTTTCACAAACCAATAAAAAGTTGCGATGTGAATTTCGCGATGCATAAAGTTTTCGGTCGCATAAAAAACCCGTGGTGCACGGGGAACAAAATTCTTCACGTTTCAAAGCTTGCGTTTCTCCAGCGTTTCCCTTCGTTCCCTTTCTTCTTCTTGTTCGTCCTTGATATCACGATTGGGCGGCAAGGCGGAAAGTTAAAATGCGAAAGAAGCGGTTAGGAGGACGACGAAGAGGGTGGCGTGGCCCGCACTCGAAAACACCCAGGAGGACTCTTTCGTCCCGTGCAGGCGTTTAAGGAGGGCGAGACTCGAGGGGGTCGCCTATTAACCGAGCTGTTATTTTACGCTAGTAAAATACCCCGGAATCGGAGGGCTTTCAGAATTTTAATGGATTTCCCTGCGCCGTCTTTTCCGACACGACGCGGCAATTTTAACCCGCGCGTCCTCCCGACGGTGGAAATTAACGAGGCTTTCCCCGGACCTGACCTAGGAGGAGGAAACGGGACCGGGACGCCTCTATCGTGTTTTCCGAGGAGATGAGACCGCCGGTGCAATGGAAGAGTCCGGAAGAAAAGTGAGCCGGAAATACCGACTGCACGGGTTCTTATCATTATTTATTTCACTAGCTCGCCTCCCTCTCATTTTACCGAACATCTCTGCGCTTTTCTCTCTTTTCTCTTTCAATTTTCTCAACTCCCCCGGCGAATTTGAAACTCCGCAGACCTGATCACCTCCTACACATTTCTCCGGATCACGGGATGCGCGATATTCCGAGCTCCAGACGTCTGATTTATAAGCTCCCGCGTTTCGATGTGAGCACGTCCTCTAAGCTTTCTTGCATTGGTTGAGAAACTATTTTTATGAAATCAATCTTTGATCTGGTCGAACTCGAGATTGACGACGATACAAATCGTCGCGTAAGGTTGCTACTCTCGATAAATTTTTGGTAAGGTTTTATCCAGAAAATTATATCTTACTTCCTTCCCATTCTACGTTCGTAAATTTCGAAAATGTATTTTTTCGTAAAAAAAAAAAATATTGATGTTCTCCGATTTCGAAACATTCGTTTATGTATTGCCTAAAAGCCAAGCTCATTCAATATTTCAGACATTTATTTCTAATGTGATATAAAACCGGACCTTCTTTGTAGTATAATCATTAATACTAACATTAATACTAATAACAACAGCTTTGCATGTTCAAAATACACGAGAATCTTGGTAAATCTTTGTAAAAATACCTTCTGATTCTTAGTACAAATTAACTCGAGAGCGTTATCTTTGCGGCTTGTTCCTTGCAATCTTTTCAGTATACTTTAGTCGACAAGTTGTGCAGAAATATCGTAAGGAGACGATTTCATACCTCTAAAATTATCAGCTGAATATCTTTGAATCAAAAGTTTATATCAAAGTGAATTCGTTATACGATTAACTGGTATTGTCCATCAAACTGTTGCTCAAGACCCTTTAATACTTAAAATTGTTTGGCGTGAAAAAAAAAATTTATATTGCCACATACGGGAATAAGTTAATTTTTTTCTTCCTTCGCCGCACGAAGTTTTCGGTGAAAGTCTGCGACATGATCGAAGGAGCAGGATTTTAAAATCTGAGGAAGCAAAATAAAAGAGTAAAGTTACGCAACTGAGCTTATGTCCTTATTCGAAAGCTGACGTATTTAGATTCCCGAACTTGGTGTAATCAATTTCGCCGAATTACATAATTACTGAAAAAACCAAATATGAAATTCATTTTCACGACACGTGAAACGGGTCGCTATTCGTATTCTAGACACAGATTAAGATATTCCCCGCAGTACAGTTTGAATGCGAAACTAACCCCCGACTGTTTGAGCCTACGCGCAATTAATTAGCCTGATCGTTCCCCGGAGGATCTGCATTTTCATCGAATTACCAGAATATATCCAAGACACAATTTGGTTTTCCCGAGAGGCGTTTGTATCCCGAGAAAAAAATATGATTCAGAAACGGCAACAAAAGGATTAAAAAACTGGCATTACACACTTCTGCAAAGAAAAATTCAGAATGCCAAAGAAAATGCGGGAAATTTCAACAATTTTAACCTTCCAACGGTGCCGTTCTTTCCAAGAAATCAACGGTCATTCAGGCGAAAAGCACATCTAACCAATATTTAAAGACCCCTGGGTGAACCACGAAAAATTTTCTGAATATAACGATATCACCGCGACCAAGGAAAAGGGAAAAAAAATTGCCGATGCATTAAAAGACTGAGAGGTCGATTCCCCGTTGGTCGTTGAGAAAAGTTATAGCTGCAGGGTCTTGGAGAGTTTCTCCAGGGCAATTCATAGCGGCCCTTCGAAGAAAGTCCTAAATTAGTAAACTTCTTTCTCGACTTTCGCCGACTCTTGGTGCTTTATTTTTATTTTTTTGTCGTTTCTATTGCTACGTTTTTTACTCTCTTTTTGCAACCTCCTGCTTCGTTTTAATTTTTTAATCCTCTTAGCAAGTTTTCTTCGGCTTGTGCATATTCGCAACTAATTTAGCTCACGTTGTCCTCGAACCGTCACCGCGTTGGCTCCCCAAGATCATCAACTTCGTATTTCACCCTCGGAGCTTCGTACCTATTTTTTTTTTTTTCTTTTTTTTTCTTCCCCACCGTGTTTTCAGCCTTCCCTATCCGAGATACTTGTCTTGTTCACCTATGGGTGAGGCGAAATCTACTCTGCAATTTGCACCGTGAAATAGAGAACACGCGGACGCCTACGGCGATAGCAACTGGTGTCCAGTCTAATCTCTTCGACCCTCACGAGTAGGAGTTACTATCGGCTGCGAACGCGTATGGACGTGTGGCGTTAACGTGTATCTACCACGTGTGGATATATACGCGGCAATTTCAATGATAACCTGGAATCCTGCAGCCGAAAAGTACAACGATGGATGAATCATTTTTATTTTAGGATGTATAAATTGTTGGGCCAAAGGTTTCAACGGTACTGCAAAAGTTAATCGAGTTCAATTTGATTGGAAAAGTTTATAAATGAACTTCTGTTTAATTAATTATACGTTGAAAGTTTAAACTGGTAAACCTTTGGCAAAAAATTTTTATACAAAAATTGCCGAAGGATTCGGTTTTATTTTTTTAGTACTATTCATCAAATGCCTTTTTTTTTTTCTTTTCGGAAACGATGAATTAGGTATCGCTAAATTTATAAAATACTCTAATTTATATGAAACGTAATTTGTAATGCGGATGAATTTTTCATCCAATTGGTAAACTGATTTTTACGACTCCGGCAAAAGCATTTTCATTTAAAGAAGACTAATTTTCTCGCAAATATATTCACAAATAAACGTTTGGTAAGAAAAAAAAGTATTACCTACGTAAAGTTACCGATCTCAATGAAATGCATGTTGTTTTTTTTTGGTTTTTTTTTTTTATAGGAACAACTGCGCTCAACGTAACGTTGAAAAAAAAACAAACAAAAAAAAATTATTATTTCCAGAATAAAGAATTCTGCATTAATCAAGCGACCTATAAGAGTTACGTTTGCAGATGTGCTGATTCGCGAAATGTATATTACAACCGGACAATGTGGCAGGTCTGCATTGCAGTCGCGGAAAAAAAGCTTGCGGGCGAGTTCGCTTCACAAATAAAGCAAATAACGCTGTTTTCTCTCTCTTCTTTTTTCTATGCAGAGAGAGAGAGAGAGAGAGAGAGAGAGAGATCTCCCCGGGAGTTTGCACCTCGAGTTTTTGCGTCCCGGAATCCCGCTTCTTCGCGCACGCATTATATAGGTACACATAAGATCCTCTTTCGACGGTGGGATCGAACCTTCGACGTCCCGCTTCGTATACAAGCTGCCCTGAGGGATGCTAGCTTTTTACGCACCCTTCTTCGCGCGCTCAGCTTTGACGTGTCAGGAATTGAGACGAGATCTTGTGACGACTTGAAAATATTCAAACAACCGCGGAGGCCAATTTGAAATAAGAGATTCGTTTTTATTCCCTCACAGAATCAAATTATTAAAGTAAACAAAAAGTTTCGGAGTATTAAATTGCAGTGGAGAGTATCGATACATCGAAATCTGCGGAAAGCATGTATTAAATTTTCAATTTTTACTGTACGGTAGTTGAATAAAAATACACTAATTTCTCAACATTTGAAAACAATTTTCTGAACTTCAGCTTATGATGAGGCTGATTTATTGACAAACGAAATAATAGCAACACTTCGGAACTATAATTCAGTTTACATAAAAATGCGCAGGATCTTTTTTAATTAGTAGATTTTCTGAGGCGTTCACGATCAACGATACGATCTTATCACAATGTCTCGAAAATACAAATGCATTTGCGAATTCCGGGAAAGAATCGAGGGATGTGATATACGATCGTCCGGTGTTATAGCCAGTGAATAGTGGAGAACGTAAAGAGCCTACGAAGTAAAGTTGACGGACGCGAAGAGAGATGCGGAAGCTGGGTGATATCGAGGAGGATCCATTACCCGGGAGAAATCACTCAAAAGTTTGATTGATTCTATCGTAAGGGAGAATTTATACGATGAAATTGGAAGACGAGCTGCAGGAATCGAAGCGAAAGCGGGCGGGTAGGAAGGAAGTCAGAGAAAATTGACTTACAGATAACAAACACACGCGATGCTAAGGTGAAGCCACTCTCCCGTAAGACAGACCAAAGTGTCAAACTCGTCGACGAATTCGCTCGGCTCTCGGTATTATAGCGGGAAAAAACGGCCTCAATTTTCACCCTAACAGCCCGAACCACCCTGCCAACTGTCAGAGAGATAAGAGAGTAGAAGCTGGAAAAGAAGAGAAAGTAACCGTCGACCGGTTGCGTGTGGGTGTATATAACGTACAACATCCTTAGATCTTGTGTGCGTGGGGAAAAGTTTTCGAAAAAAACTGTAAGGGGGGAAAAAAAAAATCCCTAAACGAACAAGAGCCGCAGACTCGCACGCGATGTTTCTTCGTCAGGTGGAACGGAAAGGATATAAAGACGCGAGAAGACCGCACAAAAAGAAGAAGGAAAAAATAATAAATAAAAAATTCAAGGAAGATCGTGAAATTAATTACACGGTTTGTTATACCTGCGCCGCGGGTCAAAGCTGTAACGAGAAATTACCGAGAAGAAAAATTGCGGCCTGGAAGTGACTCGAGGTCCGTAATATTAATATCTTCTTAAGCAACGCGTATCAACGCAAAGGGCCACGTGTCACCTCGCGCATCTATCCGCGCGTGTCAAAGTTTGTTTTCCTATTCTGCTTTGAATATTTTTCCATCATCGTTTGTTTGCTTGTCCATTTTGTTCGGTATATTATATACTATACGGTTTTTTAAACCGCCACGCGCGACTGGAAGGATCGGAATATCTGCTCCGTGTCCGCAGGCTCTCGAGGAATATAAAAGTACGAAACGACGAACCGCGAGGTTCATGAAATTTTAATGGAAATGGAAATAAGCAATGTGAAATAACGACTCACCGAATTCGGACGGAGAAAATGGCCTTGTAAATTATTCAGGTCTCGTTTATCTCTCATCTTATATTGGTATATCGGTGTTAGGATAAATGCATACGACTCTGTATCGCCGTGCTGATTGAACGAATACAATCCACCGAATGTGCTTTCGAATAAACGATTTTCCGATAGTTGTATCTGTAGGATAAATCGGCCTGCATTCGAACGATACAGATTACGGTGAATTTTCTCAAAACGCGGCTGCATTTCGGCAATCGTGAGTACATTTTCACCGATCGGCATTTGTCTCGTCTTTTACGATTAGCCGACTCCTCCTCGCTTTCCGAATTGACGATCGGTAATACGGACCCTAAATTTCATAAATGCAGGCGAATTTAACACGCGATAAATGGCCGATGGTAAATTTCCAAGAAATGAAGGAAAATTCAGCGGGACAAATTTCTGGCGGGTGTGATTCGTGATACAGAATAAAATGAACGGTTAACGAGCGAGTCAATTAGTCGGAAACGTGCTTACGTTTGGATTCTTTCCGAGTCTCTCGAGCTTCCGGGCAGATGTCGTGTTTTCTTAGAATCCGTTTATCAGGCACACCGTGTACTCGTTTTTCTCCTTTTTACTTTAGAGCCAGGTTCAAAACTGTCCAAGCATCTCTACTTTGCGTATACACGTCTTAAGAAGGGCTGGTGAATTTGTTTCAGAAGTCCATTAGGCGTTTTTTGTATGTTTACACGGTTCCCGCGTTCAAACAAACAGCCCAAAAAGAGGATCCGGGCTTGAAGAAGACAGGGAATTAGGTAGCCCCGGATGTACCGAATGAACTTGGAACCGTTACTCTTGGCTCCTCGTACCTTGATACCCCCGATGATTATTTCTTCAGTTCAACCCTCGTTCCAGCCTTTCACAAAACTCGTATCGATCTCACCCGGTATTGTATTTAACGCGAAAATTAGCTCAGTTCCTCTTCGGCGACGAAGATTCAATTTCACCCGGATCCAATTTTCCTCGATGTAAAACCGATTGCAATTAGTCGATTCCTCGGCTGAAGAAGACAGGATATTTCAAGCTTCCGGTTCAGCTGAACAGTTCCGTTTTGAAAATCGTATGTCAAACCGGCAGACTTCCGTTAGTGTCGATTCAAGGTGAAGAGCTGTCTAAGAAACACATTTTTCGTTCCTGGTCATCGGGTTCCGAAGAGTTTCCAAGCGAGCGATCAGCTCTCCTTGAGTTCCCTGATCTGTCGGCATTTATTTTTCCCGCGAAACTTTCGTCGAAGATGCAACAACATCAGACCGGATATCAGAAGTTCGAACGGTCGTTCAGCTGTGCGAAAAAGATTTCGAGAATCCTGACGAGGGATTGCCACGCTTACACGCTCGGCGGAATTAACGGCGATAACCGAACCGGGCGAAAGCTCAAAGCTCGGATTCGTTCCCCGGTCTTTTCCAAGGGCCAAACGGCGCTTTCCAGCGACTTTGATACGCGGCTACCGATACGGCGCGGAGAATTCTCTCTACTAATCTACGGGCGAAGTCGCGAGGAACGCTTCCTACGGCGGCGCGGGGCGTACTGACGTCGGAGGCCTCCGGACGACCGAATATTCGTTCGCCCCCACGAAGAGCGGCCGAGACGTGCTCGTGGATCAGTCGCGTTCCTCTCATCCTGGGGGATCCGGGCCATGTGCGCGGTGGAAACGGAGAAACCCGCGCTTGCGTTATGCTCGCATCCCCCAGCCTTGGGAATGCGCGAGGGAATCCGGCCGCTGCACTCGCCTCTCGATGAGAATTAGAAAATTCGGGAGCCAAAAACGTTTGGGACAATTTTATTTTTTTACCGAGGACGATGCGAATCGACGATTTTTTTAACGGGGAACACTTTCGTCTCGACGAGATGAAAATCGGACCGGATTTAAGCTTTTCAACAAGGGGAAAGTTTTTCAATGATTGAATATCGAGGAGGTGGCGTCGATCTGATGAGACTAGGAAAGTTATTCCTCAAGCTGACTGTAAACCTGATTCCTTGATTAATCGGAATACTTAATCCAGTTTTATTCAACTTGAAAAAAAACAAAAAATTCACAACAAAGTAGGAGAAATTGATCGTCACACCTACTTACCCGTACGAAGTAGTAAATAATTTCATACGAAATTGAAGGAAGTTTTTCAGACTTCGTGAAATTATTTTATATTACAATCGTAGAGAAGATATGATATTATAGAAACTATTGTGTGGAATAATTTGATAAAATCAATGAATTCTGATCAATTGTAAGGAAATATTTACGATGATATACTTTCGACTAGTAATCAAACTTTTCTTCTCGAGATATAGATTTTTTTTTTCGAATCAAGTATAGCTGAATTATATCGTAGAATTCAAGAATCGGAATCAAAGAATGTTCTTCGTCAACCTGTGATGTGAAGGATTCGAAAATTTAGCCATAGAAGATTCTGATAATTTAGAAATAATTTCTGACGATTTATGGAACTTCTGCTGTATTCTTATGAATCAATCTTAGTTACAGTATGTAATATAATAGTCTACTCAAACACTGTAAGAACCATGCTCAATCATCTTCGCAATAGCTTTTCCCCCACTTGAGCGGTAGAGAATTATTTACAAACCTGATAACGACGATTTTTGAAACGTTGATGATGAGAGTTCGAAGCACACGTGAAATGAAAAAAATACACTATCGAATTTGTCGGGAGAAATCGACGTACTTAATCACCAAGAAATTTGAGCTCTGTGCAATCGCATCAATGACACACCTACTCAACGCTTCGAAGTCACGAGAACTGTACGATCTGAACAAACCTCGAAGTTAAATTATGAAATCCGGGGCGTCGCGATGTCGTTAGCCGTTGTATACGAGGGGAGACGGTATCAGCGAAAAGGAAATCGCCAGGCCACCCATAGACTCTATGGAAATGCTTACCCCAGCGAATTTGAAACGGCGAAAGGAAGTTTTGACTGAGTAAAATAACAAAGGAAAGGGGCTTCGCGACGCAGGGAAACGAGTTGAGAACGTAATTGAATTTACTCTGTTGAAAAAATTGGCTTTCTTCTTTTCGTCGTTTCAAGCATCCCACTTTTGATGGCTTCAATTTTATTTCGGCCTGAAAACAGGGGGTATAAGAATATTTTTTTTGCAAGAGCAAGATTCACGCACCTATAATTTGGTATAATTTCCACAAATCAGTATTCCAGGGTTCCTGAATAACTAATTCCAAATCCCGGTCCAAGTATTCAAATCTGAATCAACACCTCGAGTGTAGCAGCTGGCCTACAGACTGCAAACAATGCTTGTATTCCAAGGGAAGATGCATACTTAATTCCCAGAGTCAAGGATCGTCTATGCTCTCGGTATTTATTCATTCAATCGAACGTAATGAGTATAAAGCATTCGTTCACGGAGAGTTTCGTACGTTGCACAACGAGGAATGCTGCACGTACATTTTCTACATCAGCAACGCGTTAGTTTGTATACCGAACGGCACTCTTAAGCCACTTCCTCCAATTGTGACTATTACGCTCGTCACGCAGTCCGGACATCTGACGCATGTCGATTTCATCGTCGACGAGTAAGGACGTACTCACTCTTCCGTCGCAGTCGCCTAATATGACGAACTATTTTTTTTCTTCTTTGTTTTGACACGTAATGGCTGAAAAATATCGGTGACTGAACTCGGAATCAATTCGACACGGTGGTAAAACATCGAGTATTGAAAATTATGACCGGGCACTGACAAGTTGCGTTTTTCCCCATGAAACGATGCCATGGTGGATCGGTTCCTACAGACTGAGTGAAATGTCACATACTTGGACTTGGTCGGTAATAGTATCACTGTGAAAAATTTCATTTGTTACAGTAACTGGAAAAATTCATTAAAACAGGTATCGTTAAAAAAAACTGTTTGAATATTGTTGGAATTACGAAAAACGAGGTACGCGTCACCATTTTGCGCTATTGTCGATCCTTTTTTGGCAATTGCAACGCAAACTTAGTTTGTGAGGTTTCTCTACTTTTTTAGTTAAACAAGGCTTTAACGTCAATTTATTGTTGCACAAGCATTAAATTTTCGCAACAGTTACGAGAAAGTATAATGACAGCGATCGTAATGAGAAAGAATAGTAACGGATACTAGACTTTCCGGTAAAAGCTACAAAACTAATTTTCATTTTCTACCTAAAACTATATTTTGCGGTTGCGCTAAAAATTAAAAATAGCTAAGGACTAAAAATTTTTCTCAGTGTGGGGAGAAAAGGTATGCTACTATAATAGTAAAAATAACTGACGTTTAAAGCGATCGGTAAGAAGTGACTATCACATCCTCTCAACAGCCCCGAGAGTGGGAAGTTATGAAAAGTCCGGCGTAGTAATCCAGTAGCTGGTCCAGAAATTGAACCCCTGAGTAAGAAGCGAGTTTTCTCGTCCTCTTCCACGCGCATGGCAAAATGTATAATACAGCGAGTTCAAAAACCTCGAACCTCGAGTATAAACGAGGGTCTGTTTCGGCCGGATCGGTATTAATTATCGCAGATGTTAATTACCGTCTCAAGTCTCGATTTCCAAGATACGGAGTGACCGCGGTACAAACGGCGTTGGGCGACGCGACGCACGTGACGAAGCCACTTTGAACGCTGCTCTCGGACCCTTGAAGCTATATGGTAATTCACGTGTCGTCGTCACCGCCGGAGGAGAGACGAGCTTTGGGTGCGACACCGAGCTATGCGACGAGGCGGCGATCGGCAATCGTGGCATTTTGAACGCTCGAGTGCTGCCAGTCGAGAATTAATTGCTGATAACCCTCGATGGTGACAACGACGGCAGTGTAGGTAGCTTCAGGTTGGTAACGACACGTGAACGATACCCGAGGTTTATCGCTGTACAGAGTTACGGCTCTTCTTGGAAGACATTTTTATCGCCCTTACCACTGGCGTCCCACGTTTCAATCAAATACTGTAACTTTTTTTTCAATCGTTTTGTTTCCGTTCCTATACCATGGACTCGGTGAATATACCTGCGGTATCACGTGGTTGTGGTTAAAAATTTAACAGCCCTATAAAACGTTTCTTGATACAGTGTGTGAACGGAGAATATGATCGCTTCTCTAGCTCGGTCTTTACTTTGGAAAGGCCATGGACTTCGAATCACGCGTTTCCTCGATTTAAGAGTGAACCAGTTGACGAATGACCTAAAAGACTTTTCACACCAAACTTCGATGCTTTGTCCAGTTGGATTCTTAGTTTCTTTTTGGAAAAAAAAAAAAAAAAACAACCGATCAGTAGCAAATTGACCAAAAGCTGCGGTGACGCAGTTCTTGAAAATGCAATTTGTACAATTTTTGAAGAGTCCAAATAGGCGAGGAAAATCTGACGAATTATGGCCGGGTTCCAAATGAGATTACAGAATACTTTTTTGCTACTTCGAAGGTTCATCGATTTCAAGGTATTTCTAAAGCTCCAGAGCTTTCGCGGAATCGCTGGACTCCCTGTTCTTTAAATCCAAGTGATCCCCTCCACTTCTAAAGCCTCTCCATCGATCTTGTCCGACCTTTGAACTTTATATCAAGTCTGATAAATTGCTACCAATTGTACTTGGAATTAGATTACAGATACGTCCAGGAATATTTGGAGGCGCTTTGTGTCGTCTATGTTTCTTTATGCCGATGAGATTATGGGCGTGCTTTAAGCGATCATATTAAATTACAGGGTCAAAAAAATTGTTCCGATGAATTTAATGATCGATAGTAGTTGAAACGTGTATAGTTTTATACCACAACCGATCCGTTTATTGCACGGGTTTTTACTTGATATTCGCCTAAATTGACTATGAATCTGACAATTCTGTATAAGTTCGACTGACAATAAAAGATCACTTGTAATTAATTGTACATATATGAATTCAGAATGTTAAAAGTGGTCAGTTTTACGAGGCTGAAGTTAGTAACGTTGGCGCAACGAAACGTCAGGGACAAAAGTCGTCATCGTACAATATCCGAATGACTTCCAAGAAGTTAACTTTTCGAAACATATCAGTATATTTTGTTTACCAAATTTCAGATAATCCTAAATGTGCAAAGTGACGCGATTTTTCCTTAATATACATCGGTACTTTAACGTTACTAACTTCATCCTCATTAAATTTACCACAAGTTTGGGCAACTGTCACTGGATTTAACCAAAAGTCTCAGGAGCTTGCACGACAATTTCAGTTCAAATTTTCAGCCCCTGGCACTGGACTTTGCAGTAAAATTTTGAAAAAATACAAGGTCTTTCGTAATAGAAAAAGAAATAATAATGATAAAAACTATCGACCATATTTTATTTATTTTTTGTCTTCCGGAGCGAGGGTGCGGTTTTGGAGCCTATCAAATAGCGAGGGTGCGATTCGGGTAACGGGGAACAAATGAGGATGCGACCCGACTTCCCTCCCATCAAGCCTAGCGATATTCGACCGAACGACGCAATTAGGAGAGCAAGTGGCGTCGCCAGTCTGTGCAGACAATGGGGACTTGGCTGAACGCGTGGCGATGGTGGTGATGGTGGTGATGGTGGTGATGGTGGTTCAGACAGAGGCCTGATCCCGGTGCACCTGTCACGATGCGTGCGTGTAAGGCTGCGGACCAAAACGGGGCGACGCATCGCGGCCGACACGTACTTCCGGTCTCCTTTTGCCTACGTGCACCGAGAACGAGTGGCGCGGGAGAATCTCGTCAGCCCCCTTCGGCGGAGGGAATTACGATCGCCTCTCCACTTCTCGCTTCAACGGGTGTTCGGCTTCGCAGTCACTGCAGGATGAAGAGTGTCACGGATCCCGTCCGATCTCATCCCCCCTCCGAATGGATGTGCGTCAAAAATGCAAGAGGATTTTCATACGCGCGCGATGATTTCGGTCTTCGCTCGTATCGCGTTACCTTACGGATCCGGTTTCTTGTAGCCCTACTTTATAAAGAAAATCGCTGACATCTTTTCTAATTTAGTTTTGGAAGCAGTTCTTTTAAAAACCATCCAGCGAGGCTGCGGCGTGAGATCAATTGAGATGGAATGAATGGCTCGATTTATTCGAAATCATTCGTCTGTTTCATAAATTTTGGAACGAAACTTTGAATTATATCAATCTGCAGTCACAAGTCACGATCAGTCGGGTCACAATCGGTCTAAATAAAGGTTTCCTTGTTTACTGGAATCTAGAAAATTTCGGAAAAACTTTGTTACATTTTTTGAACACTGTATAAAGTATGTAAATATCTCAAATGCTCGCCGAGTGATCTTGACAAAGTTGGAATTTTTCAGTTCTCGTAAGAAAATCATCTGTTAATCCATCAAATCCAACCATTATATACACATAGCTGGCTGATTAACGTATCAAAGTTTAAAAAAAAACGATGTTTCAAAATCCAGGGCTTTTATTTCCCACAGTATTTTTTCTACGAACGTTTCATGATAAATTCTACAGGAATCTTAATATTCGTCAGATTGAGTAAAGCGAACTGAATCGAAGACACAATGATATTGCGGGGAAATCTCTCCTCGCGTGAAAAGTCCTGCAATTCGTTTATCCCGGTAGCAAAGAGAAGCTACGGCAAAAGTACATACATTATACACAAGCCGTAAAGCACTTTGTAACTTTATAGATTTTCGATAACCACGAATAGGTTTCCGCAGACGTATATGCGTATATTTTCGATAAACGTCACGTGCCGAACGCTTCGACGTCGCAAACCTCGTTGGAAAATGGTCAACATCTACACTCTCCAACACTGCGAAGGTAAAGTAAAAAGATCAGCTCAAAACTGACTCGAACAGCGTATAATCCGGTTTTTCCACCGTTAAAAAATCATCGCGCGAGCTTTTCCACCCTTCGTAAAATTATCCATGCGGCGGTTCTGCAGGAAGAGGTGAAAAGCTTTAGACCGGGTGAGTACATTACACGAGTATATGCCCACGTTAAAGGCTAAATTGAAGCTGGGACGCGTACACAAAGAGATCGTTTGAACTTTGTAATACGCCCCCAGCGTCAGGTCGTGATTAAAATTTATTCCCCACCCACGCGGAGACGTACCTGTTTTACAAACAACGAGTCAAACAGGTCGAATCTATTAGGCAAATATGCACCGATATCGACGGCACCTCATCCCCGAAAGCGATAAGTCCCAGATTTCGGTAAAGGTACGGAATTTTGTAGCGGACTCATGGCAGCGCCCTTCGTACCGTAAAACGATGTCGTTACGGTTCGCGAGGGTTCGCTGTAAGCTCGGTCCGCAAGCCGAACCTCTGATACAGCTCACCCTTCGCACGCCTCCGTTCGCGACGTGTGCGAGGAATAGCGAATGCTGGCAAATACATTAGCCCGATTGTGTTATCGCATTATACTAAACGCCTCGTCAAAATTGGATCCATAATGAGATACGCGAAACGCTGCAGCATCGCCGCGGCTCTCTCAGACATATACGGATTTTGGCCGAGAGCCGGGTGAACCATTCGTTAACCAATTTGCTACGGGTGACGCAACACTGCGGAGTAATTCTGACGCCCCGCAAATACTGTCTCGAGCCCGGTTTTCCTCATGCGAAAAACGGATCAGAATTTATTCACGACCCTCAAATAAAACGTTGTAAGACCCTTAAAGAGAGCTTCACTGAAATTTAAAATATTTCCTATTGGCTTGAAATTTTAGCCGCACTATCCGAGTTTCGTGAAACGAATGTTTTTCTGCCTACACGGAGAGAAATTTTTAGTTTCGGTTACCGATCAGTTCTTAACTATTTTCATTTTTTATCAGAATCGAAAAATATAGTTCTAGGTACAAAATGAAAATTAGTTTTGGAGCTGTTACCGGAAAGTCTAGTATCCGTTACTATTCTTTCTCATTACGATCACTGTTACTATATTTTATTGTAACTGTTGCAAGAATAAATTTTGCTAGTTACTATAACAAATGAAATTCTTCTTAGTGTATATTTGTATTTACGGTACTCGGTACAGTAATTGATGACTGGATTATGATCTGTTATATCTAAAAATAGAGAATAGGCAATGCAAAGTGAAGAGCTTGAAGAAAGTGAGTCTGTCGTCTATTCAATAGGTTTTTGGCTATTGCAGATTCAAATACCGTTAAAATTAGTAAGTTTTAGAAGGTTCTAAGCGGCACTCTAGTTTTCCTCACAAATATTAGAAACAATTTTATAACTATCCCGAAAACACACAGAACAGAAGTTGGTGTCAAACTTCTAATATGATACTTGACTATCAGATTATGTCACTTGTTTACAATTAATATTCAGATGAATTTAAATTTGAAAAAAGAAGAATTTAATCTCAGATTTTATAGATTTTAACACATTTATTATACTTCTCTTGATTTGAAAGTTTATTTTTTCAAACAAGTACAATGATTTGAGGATTTATCATCGGATTGCCAATTGAATAACCACTTTTGGCGCAAGGAGTTTTTAAAAGAGCACTAATTTTTGGGACCATACCAAATACACTCAATTCAAACCAGATTGAAGTTAGTAACGTTAATATAACGAAACATTGAAACTAAAATCATAGTTTCGCAAATTTAGACCAACTTTAAAGGAGTTTAATCTTCAAAATCTGAATACACTTTATTCTTTAAAAATAGATTACTCATTTCAATTCAGAAAAACAGGACGATGCTTGTTTTCTCGAAACTATATTGATACCTAAAATTGCACGTCAATCGAAAAAGATTAAAGATTGACTGACACGTCCCCATAAAACGGTCCTACATACGACTAACAATAAGAAAACACTGGAACCCCATGCCCATGGTGAAAAGAGAATGCCAGAAGTACTGGCAGAGAACAACGGAAAGCTTTGTGGATCTCTCTCAGGATCCCTGCAACCCCTTCGCAGATTCCGGGGGCTTTTTCGCCCCCCTCCCCCCTCCTCGCTGCCCCTTGGCGTCTCCCCTTTGCTGTACGCACTCTTCGGTAGTCTCCGGATGAGGTTCGCCCTCCTTGATTAATAATCCAACTAAAAACCACGGCAGGACATTGTCTTAACGTTTCTATGGGCTTCTCGATGGGAGGAAGGGAGCCGTGAGGAGGGATGACTCACGACCCTATCAAAGGTTTACCTTCGCCCCCGGCAACGTAACGTGTATGCCGTTACACCGCCGAGCGACTACATCCACTCAGAATTTTCACAGCTTCGCTGCCTCGCTTTTGAGAAAAGTCTTCGCGATTCGCTGATCTTGGAGCGTGAAAAGAATAGCGTCTCTTCTTTTTTCCCTCCCTCGTTTTTGTTTTCTTAACAAGATTGGGGCGCGAAGGATTGTGAGTTTTCTTAAGTTATGCTTCGCTGAAAGTTGAAATGTAGGTTTACTTTAACTCGTTTGAAAAATTTTCATCGCTTTTACAATACATTCGGGAGAAATGATCGTATTCTTGTTCCAACCACGTATGAATTACACTTTGGCATAGAATACTGTTGTTCAAAACTCGGAAGCCAAGGTATCAAGCGCAGGATTTTCTAAGTACAATTTTCCGGATAGCTAAACATCGTTGATTATCCCAAAATTATTCAACGTTTTTTGCATATAATTTAGTATAACGAGAAGCGACCATTAACGAAAATTAAGAAAGCTCACTTATCGAGCTTTCAAGTTAGGCAATCAATTCTTCAAAAATCTGCCTTGGATGATTAACAAGTCACAATTAAGATAATTGAGATCATTCCTCGGGAAAAAAAGCACCGAAAATGCAGTCGAGTTATAGATTATTATTATCACTACAGCTGAGTTCTGTAGAAATGTAAAAACCTGTCAGTACTAAAATAATTCATATTTGACTCGTGAGTTGGATATAACGAACGAATTCACCCGCGAATCCGCGACCCTCGAAAGAGGTCTGCAGTCCGGATGCCTCGCAATTTCGACGCGAATAATTGGATACTTTTTATCCCCTATAATTGAAGCATTTTCGTTCCTGCGCCCCGACACATCAATGCGAATTTCGACCGTGGAGGGAAGTATGGAGATGGAACGTGTGCAGTATTCTCTTCAGCGAATCTATATGAGAGTGCAGCAACTGGTACAGGAACTCTACAGCTTGGTGTCCAGGACTGCATGGCACGTTTGTTAATGGATGTACCGAGGTTGCCAACGGCACATAATTGTTCTCGTTTTTCAGGACTTTGTTTGCAATTTTCCAGCCACTACGATTCGTCCACCCTTGTTTTCCCGCGTCTGTCCGTGTGTGGGTGACTATATTTCTGCAAAAAAACATGCACACATACAGTGCAGGTAGCGGTTGGTACGAAGAGCGGCGCCACCCGGTGAACCTATCCAACGATGGACCAGACCGTAAAATTTTTCATTTTCGTTGAGAAATAATTTCCCCACTTGCGCAGAGATAATCGGAGAACGTTTGAATTCCGTTGCCGTTGTATGTGTAACGTCGTTTCGTTCAGCGAATGGAAGATCAGGGCGTTTGAATGCTCGGTGTTTTGGTCAAATTCAATGAAGTACCAAACTAAAGCAAACACGGACATGGGAAGGGGGAAATCGGCTTTCCAATTCACTTGTAAGAGACGGAGACTATGGGTTAGCTTATTATCTCCGAAGCTACGGAGCTCCGACTCCGAAACGAGTCTAGACGGATAAGCGTGCCAAAAGTACCTCTAAAAGAAAATTGACCTATGAGTCACCTAATGCTTTCTACACTGATAAAAAATACTAACTCTCGCCAAGTTAGTATCGTGGATAAATATTTCCTGAAAATTATATTTTTAGAGTGGTAGATCTGTCGATATTTTTGCTATTCTCTAATTCATTCGAGACGAAAATTTTTTGTAATATTTCTCTAGCTCGAGTCTGTTGTGCTTGAGAGAGCAACGAACAAAAATCAGATTTCAACATTTTCATGTAATGAACAACGGAAGATAAAGTTTGTAAAATATATTGAATATTCCTCGCTTCCTGAACTTCGAAATCATCCCTTTTTTCATAACCACCAGTTTATATTTTCTACCATTCGGGGAAGCAAAAATTATTACGCAAAACCAAAATCGCATTCTCGTGCACGACTCATTTTCCAAACATGCCACATACAATTTGCCTGCAATCAAACACGTTGAACAGAGATCAAACAACAATCGATCCTGTCGATTGTGCTCCAGTAACTTGGTAGTAGCGAAATCAGTATGCTCAAAGCTCTAAGCCACGCGTTCAAATTTGCAGCAATCAGCGCTCGGTAATTTTCTTCTCGCATGCTCAAGTTTCAAATGGACCCCAACAGTTTTGTACTTCGATAATCGGTTATTGGACCGAGCCAATCCTTATCGGAGTCTACATTGGCTACATCTGTGTAATTGAATTCCACGAAATGCCATTTCAGTTAATGGAGCGAGTAGGTGTTGTTGGACCGTAGAAGCATAAGATCTTCTAATTATCTCGAGAAAATTGAACGGGTGGTTTTGAATTTTTTTTAATCATTATCACAGATAAGTCTTCACTCTTCGAGTTGGCTTTACAACATCTAAGCGTTCGAAAATATCACCCAATGATATAGTACGTATAGTACCTTCACTGTCGAAGTGACGGCCAGTTAGAAAGGCAATAATTGCTGCAGGGAACGCGATCGTTTGAAGTAGCTGCAAAACATCCAAGCCCCGTGGGTCGTAAAGATTTCAAATGTGTTTGTACTGGGGATGATCGCCTAGACGTGAGCACCGTCTAGTCTAAGACCAAACTAGCCGGACACCTGTTGGAAAAGTGGAGCGACATGCGACTTGCGAGCATCTTGGCCAGCGTAACTTTAAGGCGATTCATTTTACTTGGCAAAACGAACGGCGGTGATTCGTCAAACAAAAAAGAGTGATCGATACCTGATTCACATAGCAATTTCAAGACTTGGATATCATGATTTGCGATGACTGACTTTCTGCGTGTTTCCAAAAGTCTACATTTGTATGGTACAAAGTCAGAGTTGCGGATGACAACTTCAAAAGTGATATTCTCTGTAGTAGTGGAAAGGAGTCTAGGTGCAAACATCGATAAAAGTTGTAGGGAGACGCTTTAAAGTCGAGGAACGCTACGGAGCGAAGAAAATAAACGTTCCTTGGAGTCGTTATTTTACGTTCTCCTCCTCGGTTCAAGCTCAGTTGGGATGAATGTTGAGCCTTTTTCTTATCGCATTCACAAACGACTCGTCGTTTCAAATGTCGACCGAAACTAAGACTGGCATTCCAGGCATGCTTCGAATCATCGGCGAGTCTGCGGCCTTGGATTCTATCACTTCTTAATCGATGCTGATTACGCTTATACTTACGACTCTGACTGTTTTTCCTGACTCATTTTTCGGTTCAACAGAACTAGAGAATAAAACAGCTTTTTACCACCGAAGAATAAAGAACTAAGGCTAACCGGTATTCTGATTCAACAAAGTTCATCAGCTGGCTAACATATTCGCCAACCTTCAAGGTTATTGATGTGGTCCTCAACTTTGATGAGCGGTAAAAGAAGAACAGAAATTGTTCACATCAGTCCTTTTGACTTTTGGCACACCATGCTTGGATCGATTGAATTGGTTAACTGATTCCATTTAAGTGACGTACCTTGAGCTGGAAAATTAGAGTTCTATCTTCACTGTACCACGAGGCCTGGTTGACGCTTGTCGTGGAATAGTTTTCCTTCTCGATGTTCACCGGTATAAAATAAGCGACCAAAAATTAGCGCAGGCAGTAAATTCACATGACCAGTAACACTGGCCTCTGTAATTAACTATGGCATAGTAGTCCACACACTTCCAAGGTCTTATATCTCCCCCGCAACACAAGATTTGTATCCTCGTATCGGTCAGCCCCATCGTTCACAAACCGTATTAAAGACATCGATCAATCGAGAAGTGGCCCGGTAGGTAAGTCTGGAAGCCAAAAACCCGCAGCAAGTCTGTCCCAAGGATATCGCGTCGTTTCGATTTAGTTCCGTCGCGAATACTTCACTTGTTCGGTCCAGAGAAGGGGAGCGATGAGGGTTTTTATATCAACGATTGCCGACTCAGGCTGCCGGGGGACACCAGCGGTGTTATCTCTGGCTGAACTGGCCCGGACATGAGCACAATGGACACCCGGATCAGGACTCGAACGAACCTCGAGCCTCTCGGTCGGCATTGTCGGTTCTACTCCTTCTTGCAGAGCAAAATGACTTCCAGGAAAGGTCGGAGCACTCCGCCTTTGCCTCTATTTTTACCTTTGACCCCGCCACTCCCGGCGCCGGTCTAGAAACGAGCGAATACACGGACTGACTGACGGAGTTTATTCCAACCGCTGAATGTTCTGTCTTGATGTACGACTGCAGACTGGTGATATTGACTGAGCTGGGATTTAGATCCGTGCTGGAACCCGACGCCCCATCTTCGAGATTGACTCGACACCGCACAGTGTCGATATCGCACCGGGATCGAGATCTCCTTTATACCTCGCTCGCGTCTCTCCTCAGGACAAAGTCGATTGACCCAATGAACGATAATCCTCCTCAATCATTGGCGAAGGCCTCATTAATTGGCTTCGGATTGAAGATGTCGTTATCTGAACAACAAAGATTCTGCGTTTCTTACTGTGAACAGGACTTTCACTGGATCATATTCGTTCATCTTCTCATCGGACTGCTGGATGGTTGAAAATGAGATTTGTGCGTAGCACTCATCTCACAGACCGTGTTCGTTTATTTTCAACCTGAATATTTGTTCTTGGTCGAGTTCTACAGGCACCTCGATCATTGTTCTTTCCGTCTGTTCAACTTTGCAACATTTCTCCACGTATTGGCTGTCGTTCGAACCATTAGACCATCGTTCCCCAGACGTAATCCCGTGCTATCGGCACGAAACAACATTCGTTCATCAATTATCGGCGAAGGACGCTGTCCAGGAATATAAATAAAGTATCCATCAATCTCTCCGTTCGTATTTCGTTCGCATAGCAGAGGTACTTAGATATATAAGATGTATCGGCGAGGAGGATACATCTGCTATACCGATGCTCGGATTCGTTTTAGTTTCCGGATCTAATAAACAATTCCGCGAGGCCTTTCTACGGCAGACGAAATGTGATTTCCGGAGAGATCCGCGCCGCAGTGTGAATCTCGGAAATGGAAATCAAGCCTACAAAGTATCCGAGGAGGAAAAGAGAGCCGTCCGTGATGACTCGGGCTTTTACCCCGTGACTGGTGTGATCTATCGTTATCGTTCCTTCGGGCGATTCGGATATTTCATCGGCACCTTTTCCGCCGTTTGATGCCCGTTCCACCCGCAGGTTTTCAAGTTGGCAAATCGTCGCACGGCTGTGAGCAACGAACCGTGTGACCTATTTATAACAATGAGAAGAAGTAGATTATCCTGAATTGTGTTGGCTGACGCGCCAGACAAAGATACTTAACGAGCACCCAAAGGAGTATGCATAAGAAAGAGAATGGAAAAGTATTATTCGGACGTGGATGTCGCGGGCTTTCAGCGCAGTCCGAGGATCGATGGTGCCGGTGGTTGGTAGGTATGCATCGCGAAAGGGAACCGAGACGGCGAAGAAACAAAAGGACCCGCGGATACACTCGAAGCTCTGCATTTCCACTCGGAGACGCTTTACTTCGACGCCGCGATACTCAAGGCAGGCTTTATGCAGAGGATATCCTTCGTACAGTGACGAGGTCCGACCGACGAATTTAACGAATTTATGTAAATATATTCAGCACGCATGCCAGAATCTCAAGGAACAACGAAGACCCGGGAAACTCGGAAGCGTGAAAATACCCTGCCGACAACGTCAACGAGGCGACGTTCCTGCAACACCGAGACAGTGTGCTTTTACCTTTACGTATTAAGAGACACGATTCGGCAACACTGTAATTTGATATAGGTCATTCTCGAATTTTCACAACAAATATGTGGCCTCGCTTTTGCGAAGGGATGAATTAAGCTGGTCAGCGGTGGTTTCTTTGCGCCGAGATATTTGAGTGGCCTTAGTAAGATTTGACGTCGACGATCCCAAGAGTAAGCGTAGTTTTTCGAAATTGCCTCCAGTTATTTATTTTATCGACAATTTCTTACATGACTCAAAGGAGCAATATTTAGATGAAAAATTCGATTCTTTTTTTTCATAACTTTTTTGCTGCCCTATTTTTTTTCCGTGAATTTCGTTTTTGAGAACGAAAAAGTTACGACTAATATCATGATTGTATTAAAAAACATGCTCCTCCTTACAATACTTCAATAGCATAAAAACTAGAGCCAATCTTAGGTATATAATGACGATTCCGTTCGTAAATTCTGCATTCTCTAACATCAAATTTCACGGAAAAAATCATGCCAACGGAAGAAAAATCTTTTCTTTTTTTTTGTTGAGCTGTAATTTCGCATTCTGACATTCCGATTACTTGCAGCCGAGGGCGTAACTGTAATACATTGACTAATGAAAAAGTGGTAAGACGATAGGTTTATTCAATCGAACGTTGCGACTCCTCTACAAATATTTACTCGTTACTCGTGCGGGTGAGGTTTGACCAGCCTCTAAACCTCGATATATTGACACTGACATTGTTTGACCGACGTGCCTTAACGTGACCGATTTGGCTGTCCTTACCGAGATGTTCGAAGAAGAGACGATTGAGCTAGGCGCGTGGGTAAATTCGCGTTATTGATTACTGATAGGGGGAAATTCGAGGTGGCGCGAAGCGGCCTCGGCAGGCGGGAAGATAATACTTCCGAAAATCATAACTAACGAAGATAACCGTCATAAATACAAAACGAACATTCCGAGGCCGTTCCCGCAACGACGAGCCTCGAGGATCTGGGGGAGCCAGGCATTTTATCTCCGGCGTGAGTTGTTGTCTGTCGGGGGTTGAGGGGGGCGGGGTTCGTACCCTAAGATGAGTCGGCAGGTGGGGGAGTGCTGGGAATTTTTCCGAGTGATAAAAGCGAGCCGGCGGTCATTCCCTCGCCAGCAGCTCTCTTTCCGCGCTGACGAGAGGAGAATCATCCTCGGAATACTAAGACGCTAAAAAAGGTCCCCGGGGCTCCGGAGGGCCGACTATGGATCCCCGGGACCGGTCGGCCGGATGTACAGCCGGATTATACATCCTCTTGGGAATAAAAATCTTAATCCCTCGTTCACTTGGGCGAAAACAATTTTCGTCCCTCTCGAAGGGGTTGCCGCTGTCGCTCGAGACGAGATACTCGTAACTACACGCGCTTTACGCTCCGTTGGTTAGTTGTCGTGGTTTACAATCACCCTCCGAATTCCTACCAGTTATAGGATTTTCCCGTTATAATGAATTGTTGACTGTCGAGGTAGCGAAATTGTGCGCCAAAATGCTTTGTACATCGTTTTTCTAATACCTATGACTTTTGGTATGTGTTTTGCAACGAAACTTTCGCCACAACATTACATACAGACGTAAACGCAATAAGATATATATAGTTAATAGCGAGAAGTATAATTTATTCAGAGAATGATTCTCCTGTTAGATTTATTTTCAAGATCTGATTTGTAACAAAAGTCTAAAACTCGACTCATTCGTAATATTTATAATTCACTAATATTGATCTTCGGAACTTTACGTACTCAAATCTTTTCAAACAGATATAATAATATGTCTTCACTTGATTGAAAAGCAGTCACTTTTAATTTTTAATTGTTTATGAGGCCAATCAATATAATCAATGGGAAATGAAGAAAAAAACAATAAGGTATAAAAGACCCTAAATCATTTAATGATTGAAAATTTTCTCTAGACATAATTTAGTATTGAATATACAATCCATAGACAAGGTAGAAGGAGAAAATGACTTATCTTATTACGATTGGAGGCCGATAATCGCTGTCAAATTTCCTGAATATATCGTGTTGTGTAAATTTTGAATAGTCGCCAAGGGTAGGGTTAAAAGAGTGGTGCCGGTCTAAATCATTCTTACAGCATCTTTCCTTTTATCTAATTATGTCGTCAATTACGAGATTGGTATCGCTTTCGTGGGTCTCGGGGCGATTTATAAAAATGAAGTAACACGTGAGAAGATAAACTGAGCTTACCACAATATACACAGAAAAGAAACGATGAACAAACAAGTTGATATTGAGATATAATTATGTTTGACTATTCGAAAGAATTTAATTGAAAATAAGTATACCCATTTGGAAACAATGGATAAGAAGACTAGACAAGACAAAACGCCGATCGCTGGCTGCACGGTTAGACGAAGAGTGGTTTTGAAATAGTAGAAAACGTCCTTCTTTGTTTGTATTTTGACGCCGTCAGTGAAACGAACGACGTAGTTCAGTCCCTAATTTTCAATTTCGCGCTATTTACGAATGTTACAGTTTTAGCTTACCATTTTAAGGAAAATGAGGAAATGGCGAAAAGAGTTGAGGCACGATGTGATATCATTTATTTGGTATCTCATAAAACTGACGTCACTGTCGTTAAGTTGACACAGACTGGAAGACGGAACTTACGCTTGTAGAAGAATATTTCCAACAATGGAATTATAAGCTACAGAAAAATAACGACGTCGGTTTCTCTTTAACATATCGTGTAGTGTTATAGCTGCGTAGGGTGGGAGCGCAGAATAAATTCGGTTCAATTTCACGAGAACAAAAGTAACCAGGAAGAAAAAGCGAAAGAGAAGTTGCCTTAGGTGATGCGAGCACTTCGGCCGTCCAGCGCCCTCATCTCGGATCCTCTGCCTTGCTTCGGGGCAAATCGTGACTTGACATGGCAAATTTAACCTTCTACAAGAACGAAAAAAGAAAACAATATCTATCGGTACGAGGCACTGGCCACGCCGAGAGGGTGAGGGAGGGTTGCTTTTGATTTGTTGTGCACAATTTCGGTGCAACGCATGCAGAACACCGGAGTGCAACGATGGATTTTCATGAAATTACTGCATGGTGGTTGAACCTCTTCAAAGTACTTGACGGAGTGAAAACGTCCATTAATTTCGGAGAATAGATTGCTCAACTTGTTAATTTCGATCTGTTCAACAGTTACCAACGGTAGCTCAAAGATGACGGACAATCTGCAAATGAAACCGAGAATTTCAAACAGTGACCTAGAAATAAAGCTCAATTGTTCGCCGATTGTTTGGCAAAGCGCGATATGAAATATTCATCCACATTTATCACACGCATCGTGACCGTGAGGAAATACCGACAAACGTGGCGACGACTTGGATAATGGAATTTGCGATAATGAATCTATCTATAAAATTTTCACAGTTTCACAAATTGTCAGCTATTCTTTTCAGGCGCTTAACCGGCTGATGAAATTGGATTCGAGATCCGAGATAAAAGCCTGATGAAACTCCGGACTGTCGTCGGAATGAGAACAAGTAAAACGACCTTGAAAGTTTATCCATCCAGCTGAGGCGATAATCCGAAGTCATCGAGCCGCTGGATCGCCGAAAAAAGTTATAAAGAAAAATCGATGCGCGTTAATTTTTTCGACAGATCAAATTTCGCTAAAATTTCACTGAATTTTATCGTACGGGAAGAAAAGCACGCTCGCCGACTCTCTGATAGTTTTTAGTTCGCCTTTACGAAAGTACCCGGTAAACGCGGGTCGTTCATCACAGCAAGTCTCGCGAGGCCAGCGAGACAAGACAAATGACCTTACTCGTACAGCTTGGCTGCGAATACGTCGAGGAACGAGTATTCGCTCCCCGACCAACCTTCAGGTATTAAACCTTCTTGGCTGTCGTGAAAAGCTGAACCACAAAGAGCGGCCACCGAGAACCTTCCCTCAATTTCCGCGCCTCGAGACGCCCTTATTGTTCCAGCTAATCTGTCTCGCCAAGGGCCAATCGTAATCAGCTTGAGGAAAAAGTTTTCCCAACGATAATATTTTTTTCCCATTTTTACCAGGATCGAGCCTGAGTTTTTCAGAGTTGGTTAATTCGGTGGAAAGGTCGTAGGTGCAGAAAATTCTGCGGCCTTGAGGTTAAGGTATAAATTTTTATAACAATTGCGATCGGTCGGCGCGAGACGTGCGCATCGATGAAAAATGGGAAACGCTCAAGGGATCGGGGCAAGGATGCTGAGATTACAAAGACCGAAGATAATCCTTCCGGCTGCTGCTCCGTATAGATTGCGTAATATCGCTCCTTTGATAGAACCTTCCCACGTGGGGTGAGGCTCGACAGGATGCAATATAAAGATTGCTTCTGAGTGCGTCGATAAAGACAACGGCGACATCGGGAGAGTCTGGGAGGAAGCTGCGGGAGCGGGTGAAGCGGGAAAAAGACCTCGTGAAGAAGGAAAAACAACAGGCGGAGAAAACTCGAGGGAACCCGGAGCTTCGAAGCGTTTCCGCTGCCAACGAGAAGCTTTCGTTGGCTCTTTGAAAAATCAGCCAAGAAATTCGCCTCCTTGCGAAATATTTCCCGCTCGAATGCTTCTGCGGCTATGGTACGCGTCTCGCGGACTTTCGGAAATCCTTGCGGAGGCTGGTTGGACCCGGAAAATTTATAACAAAGGTCAAAAAGTTGACCGACGATTTTTTTTCACTCTTGCAAATTAAGACCCTAACGATAAATCGCGCGTAATGTAACTAGGCGAAGGTTATGGCAATTTTTTTATTTTTATTCTTTCAATTATTATTGTTAAGTTCGATAGCAAATATTCAGTAGAAGTTTATATGAAATAAGTTCTTTTCATTGCTAGTAAATGATCAGGATAAATCTGGAAATTTAATATTAGAAAATATCTTTGGATTGATGTATTATTTTAAGATTATAAATAGACGACCAGTAATCTTGAAAAATTGCGACCAAAGATTGTTTACATATTTACACGGTGAGTTAGAGACTCATTTTCGAAACACAGAACTAGGATTTTTTCATAAAGCCCAAAAATCATGAAAATTTGACGCTTCGCATGCGTCGAAGATGTGATAAAAAAAATACGATCTTACCCGAAATGAAATGTCGCCATGTATGTTTGGCAGGAAGACGAATTAAAGGTAAAATACAAAACTGATAAAAATTTCGTAGCGTGTAAGATAGTCGGTGGGGAAATTGTATTAATGGACAGAAAAAGAAGGTTTAATTGCAATACGGATTAATTATTTATCCAAGGTCGTACTCGACGAGGTAAGCTCGACTATATTGCGGTCCTATATCAGAATTAACGCGTCTGCAGCAACCCGGTTTACGATGTACAGCCAGCTGAGGCCAGAGCTTAGAAGCAGCGGGTACGAAGCTCTTCGGCATGGCATGATTCCGTCTTGCACATCGGTCGAAAGATAACTCGGTAAAAATAGCTCTGCGAGGGCAATAAATAAATTAGAGAGAGACTAATTGACAAATCGGTAATTTCGCTGCGGTCTGCGTCCGTTTTGCGGGGGATGGTAACGGATGGGGCAATAACACCGCCGTTCCGCGGAACCAGATCTGACTCCGCAAAGAAACGCAATACCGCACTGCTCGCTGAGGAAAAAGATATGTTTCAATGTGAACCCGTTCAACGGTTTATTTATGACAGGTGAATTTTTGTCGGTCATGAAACAAATGTCTTTGGAACGAAGGAAAAATCATTTCTCTCGGTTGTGGTTACTACCGCAATAATTAACAATTGATAAATTTAGAGAATTTTACTTTTTTCTTGTCACAGCTGTTCATCTTCCACGAAAAAAGTAAAGTACACTTGATTTATCAATTGTTAATTATTGCCGAAGTAACCGACAGAGAGAAATGATTTTTCCTTCGTTCCAAAATCAAAAGTATTTTACTTTTTTCATGGCACAGCTGTTCGTCTGTTCAATAGAGCAACGACAAAAAATAATCGATTTTTAACAGATCGTTTTTTTTTTTTTTTTCAAACTCCATTAATCGACCGATTCGATTATTTTTCCTCAGAATTGGTTCTTGCTCTTTACTCGTATGAACGAAGCAATGCAATACCAATTTATGTGATCAGAGCGTCAATTATTATTGTTGTCCTACTTACTAAGCACCTACCGGACGTAATAAGTGAAAGATGAATGAATATTTTTATTTGAAATTGAAAAATATTTCGAATGAAACTATAAATAATCAAAAAACTTTTTCGCTATTTGGACTACACATTGAAATTTACGAAATTTTGTTTTAAAATGTAACGTTTCAAAAAAATACGAAGTGATCGATACATTTTTACCGATTCAATCAAGTCGTATTCGATTATTTTTTCAGACTCGATTAATCGATTCATCGATTATTTTCAGTTTAGTGGTCATCGCTACAAATCCGTCCACCAATAAACTTTTTGATAATTGAAAATTTGAAGCTTTCGGGCAATGTTCGCTGTTTTTTTTTTTTTTTCTTTGCTTCTATTCGGTTAATGCGGTGAGCTCTTTGAGTGGAATAATCTGTCGTTGCATTTTGTGTACGTAGGATCGACGTTGCAAAATTAATGACAATTCCATGTTCCTATAAACTCGTTGTAATATATAGGACCGAATGACGCGACGCGAATCTGACCGAAATGGGGATTAAAACCCGTCTAGTTGTGGACGGGAGAAATCGATTTGACACTCGAATAAATTTTTACGCTTGGCAACGACTAGGATCGTTTGTAAAAGCTCGACCTCGGTTGGATTGACGGGATGGCAATTAAAAGCTTGCATTTCTGGGTGACCTAAACTCTACTCTACACGCAGCTGTACACGCAGCAGAGTATAAAATCGTGTAAAGTGTACCGAGCTGTAATACCCAGTATACCATTACTAGAATATTCATGTGTAAAATTTTTCAATTTGTACCCTGTATTTCTCGTCTATAAAAATAGATCGGCAGCCGATACAAATATCATTTTTTAATCGGCTTGACGAATTCTCTTTCGACTTTTTGAATTTTGTCTTCACAATAACGTGATTCCAACAATTTCACAGCGATATTTTAACGTTCATCGATTAAAGTTTCGTGTGAGTATGTAAAAAGTTTTCTCAACATCGTTGAATGTTTAATAAATTTATACCAATCTTCCAGGATTTCTCGACGCTGTTCCGGATAAGAGATTGCAGAAATTATTTCACGATACCTTCGGAGAAAAATGCATGGGCGACGAAATTAGGCAGCCTCTGCGCTAGGCTACTAATTGTTTTCGGGAAAAACAAAGGCTCGCTTTATCAGGTGGGCGATTGTTGGGCGTTCGAGATTAGCCAAGGCGTCCGTTGGATCCTCCCTCATCCCGAAGCCGCCCCCTAACGCGCACTTAATGTTGCGGCACTGACAAATCGGCGGCCAAGAGAAGCCCTAAATAAAAATAACCCCTGCGGCCAGACGTTAGCCGCGAGCTTTTCGATGGAAAAACAACGTCGCTGAACGGGAAACGCATCAGTCTTGCAGATTCGAAAAAAAAGGGAGATGAAAAAACGCAAACGGGGCCGTCGCGCGAAGCCGGGGTTGACCGAAATTCAGCCTCATTCGGAAACCAAGGTGACCGAGCGTTCGGTTATTCACACTTCGCGGAACAACTCCCGAAATAATACAGTTTTCATGGGATCTAATTTCACGGGGTTTGCCGGGTAGCTAATTACGAAATTTAAAATGGCGTGTGGAGTTCGAGGAGCTGTTCTAAACGGTACAAATGACGTGAGAAAATTTTACAGAAGATTCAAATTCGAAAAAGTTAAATTCAGAACGACAAACAAATCGCTCAACTTACTTAATTTCTGTTCGCTATTTGCAATCCACTCGTGTTACTTTCTGAAATTCTTGATCAGATTTTAGATCCACCAAGAAACTCGCTAATAATCAATTTTCACGTAAATTAAACGGTGTATTTTACATTTTCAGACTTTTATGTGCTTTGCGCCAGATTCCATGTTCCATCCCCTAAGATGAAGGCAATGTAGAAATTCACGGCAAGTTCTCGTCGATGTGTTTTAAGGATTCTAGAAAGCCGTCACTGCCAAGTTGGTTGAACTCAAATTTCGCTGTGAGGCTTATGATGAATTTTTTACTCGTACATTGAATTTATAACACCGATCACACTGGCTTATAAGTGTTTTTGATAAATTGAACCATCGTCTTTTAATCTCCGACCATTCTCTCATTGTCTAGGACTGCACGGTTAACCAACAAATGGTTGACTTCGAATCATCGTTTTTTTAATTAGTCAATCACTCGGCCCTTTGAATTAGTTAGTTGTGTTTTCTATTTCTCTCAACGCAAGTCGGAAAATTGCCGAACTTTTCCAGTTGTTCTTACAGTATTAGAACATCGGCTATACTCGAATGAGTTTCGAACCTTTACATAAAGCGAGACGTCGAAGCAGCGGCGTGATAAATACACCCAGCGAATGAGATTAGGTGTCGAGCGAGTACCCGGCAATTTTCTTTTTTTTTTTTTCCTATCCTCCCCGGTGTATACGAATCGCTTGAATTTGTTACCAACGCCGCATTAACCCGTCGCGTACGGGAATGAAAATTCGAAAAGTCTGAAGCCAGCGGAGAGGAACGAATGAAATGGCGCCGGGTAAAAAAGGGCGTCGAAATAAAAAGGAGAAAAATAAAGTTAAGAGGGAAAAATCGAGATGCCAGCGCTCTGAGTGCACCCCGGTGTCTCCGGAGCCCGAATTTCGGAATTGAGATCAATTTTCGCCGACGACGCGTGATTCTGCTGCCTTGCCGCTAGGGCTTCTTTTTATCCAGGGCCAACAGCCAACGGCCAAGGGCCAACTGCCCGATCGTACGTGTATTCGCTTCCTACCCCATCGTACCAGTTTCGAAGGTATACCAATCTTGCGCACAATTTCCAGCCAATCTTCTTCTGCTGACGTTGCCTCTTACGCCCAAATACGTACATGTATATAATCGGGAATTCCAGGCGAACCCAACCTAACTCTGACCCTCGCCATTTTTGATTTGTGTAAAATTTTTTCTGCAACTATCCCAACTTTGAAAGAATACCCCGAATTTTTTCACATTTTTTATCCAACTGCTCTATTATTTGTGAATATTAGGAGTGATTTTGAAAAGACCTTTTTTAAAATTCTTAATAACTGTATTCCCTATTTTTTTTTTTTTTTTTTCACCATTAGGATATTCGATTTTTAGGATCAACTGAAACATTGTTTGAACGATCTAAAAATATCCAGAAACTTATCAGAACTTCTATTTTTGACTTGCAATATTTTTAGACCAGCTCCGTTGTGGAGCAATTTTTGTCTACTTTTTAGCACATTCAACTTTGTTTTGTCAATTTTACATTGATACCGGTTTAGAATTGTTTTCAGAGAAAAACAGAATTAAAAAAATAAGATAAACCGATTAAATTCGTTCCAAGTCCGGCTCTAAGATAATAAAATTAATTTTTTATAATTACGTTAAAACGTTTCAGTTGCCAAAAATTGATTGCAAAATGGAGATCAAAAGTTTCGTTAGTTACATTATTTTTAATAATTTTCAGTAATTACTTTCCGATGCTACACAATTTTTAACAGATTCTCAAGACCTAAAGATTCGATTCTCATTTACCGCGAAACAAACAAAATAAAACTGACAACGAGATGTAAAAATGGGCCGCTCCACGTGTAACCATTCATCTGCAAAATACAACAGAAAGTGAGATAAATTTCCCTGTGTAGGGGGGAAAAAAAACAAAATGTGATTATAACAATTAAAGGACATTTCTGAAAATACCGAATTTGGCAACCCGCATGCGATTTCAGTGAAACCCACCGTTTATACCTGATATATCCGTTTAGCGGCGAGTGAGTTAGATGTAACTTTCAGAGCTGGGGCGTAGTGGAGAGATAGCCGTAAATTTTTCCTATCGAACAGGAAGGATCGTTACGAATTGTTCGATAACAGACGGGAGTGAAGCGGGTCCTTTGATTCAAAGTTATCGCGTGTTTCGCCGGGCGTGTAAACGGCGAACAATTATAACGCTAATTAGAAGTTCGACGCGTTCTAGATCCATGCAAATAGGTACCTAATTAATTGGGAACGTTGAGATTTCCTAGAACGGTACCCACTGTTATTGTAGCGGATATGCCGGGGGTGTGTTTATCTTATTCTACGTAGAACAAGCTGATATACCTGAAACAACAATCCGCATCGGCTGTTTCCGAGGCAAACAACGAAATAAAACATTCGCCAAGGCAATAAAAGATATCATCTCAACTTCGCCCCACCTTCACTCCTTCCGCTTCGACTATCTTTACTGTCCGATCGCCCAATTCAAACTGCGAATTCTTGGCTCTGCCAGATCACTCGGGGCTCTTGATTGTCCCGTGATTAAACAGAAACCCCTCCGCGTTTTGCTTTCTTGCGGAAGATCCTCGGACGATATTTTTCGCTTTTTTACTTTGGCCATTCGTGTAACGAGAATGACTCGTACGAGGATCGAAAAGAACGAGAAGAAAGTTGACTTCGAGATAATTTAGTCTACGTAACGATGATCTTCGACATTACGTATCGCAAAGAAAAATATTTGACGCTGAAAAATTGCTTGGCTTTCGAGAATTGTAATCTGTGTAGTTATATTAGTTACGGAAGATCAAACTGTACGGCTGAAACTGAATTGGATTTCTTATGACGCTATCTTGAAGTAAAAGGATCCGTATAGGATCCTGTAGCCAAATCCGCCTTTCCGGAATCTGCCATTTAGATGTATCGAGGAAATAGGTACCGCCATAACCGTGCCAACGGCAATTCGGTGTTCGGGTTTCTTATAAAAGCTCGTTTATTTCTCCATCAAGTATCGTTTTCTCTGCGATTCCATCGACTATGAACGTATATACTTCGATTTTTAAACTCCCACTCACTCTGTTTTCAGAAAATATTGGAAATAATTACAGTCACCGATATCGATCAGGATTTTTGGTCGTAATAGAACTTCTTACAATATCTCGTCAGATTTGCAGTTTACTCACAGAGACCTTTTTATCGGATAACTTTCTCGACTTTTTTTTCTACCTAACTGTTTTCAAGGTCAAACCAATTTCTAACTCTTCGCACATACCGAGTTCCTAAAATCATACGAAAATTACTATTTCGATTCTCCGTCGGCTCGGAATCTCCGTTTGGACGATACAACAGAAAATGTTCGGAGAGAACAGAGATGAAAACGAGTATCGATCGGTATCACTCGAGTAATTAAGGTATCACGCAATTTACGAAGGAACTTGACGAAGCGGCGATAATTGAATGACCCCAAGGCGTCGCGGCTCTTCGGGAAACTGAAACGATGAACTAAGCAGAACCGTCGAAAATTCTCACGAACAATGAATACTTGTAAAAAATCTCTCTGCGGTTGTGGCTGCAGGCTTTCTAAGCCGCGAATTTCCACCATAATACCGCACCAGACGAAGTTGAAGGAGGCTGAGAACGGGGTCCAGCTAGATTCGGACTTCTCGTGGTTTTTCGATAAGCGGGAATAAACGCTCGGAACAAAGCGACGTGACATGCCAGTATATTGCGTGGGGGCAATGGCGGACGGGAAAGAGACGGATAATCCTTGGGGAATCCCCGAAGGATACCGAGCGACACGCACGCGGCCCACGCACGTCACTCACTCGCTGGGAACCTGAGAGAATTCACGCGTTCGTGAAAATACGCGCTCGATCGACTATCGCCGACGGCTCTTCTCATCCTCTCTCCGAGAAAATCACTCGGCTCTTGTGCTCCCGGACTTTCCGCGATTCAATACCTGGAAAACAGATCGCCTCGTCCCGCTCTCTCCGAATTAAATTGCGGTTTTTTAAAACCTTTTTTTTTTAACCATTCTCGGGACAGGGTTGAAATTGCGAATTCGAAGAGCTCCGAAGACGCCTAATTCCAAATTTTTTTGCGGTGCAACTTCAAGTAAAGAAATAAAGTTTCGAAAGAAAAAAATTACGAAAGAGCGTAAAGCCTGACAAGTCAAAGTTCTGAAAGTGCGAAAATTTGAAAATTTAAAAATCTCGAACGTCGAAATTACGAATTATCTAATTTCTGGCTTGAAATTTCACCACTGTGATTTTTTTTTGTTTTGGCTTTTCGATATTTTTACGTTCGGAATCCTGGTTAGTCTGATTTTCAGCTTTTCTGATTTTTTATACCGACTCGTTGAGTAAACAACGCTGTGCGAGTATATTTTAATTATCGGAATTTTACTTAATCGAAACTTTATTTTTCGGAGTTTGGCTATCTCGGAACTTTACTTTTCGGAACTTTGCTCTATCGTAACTTGAATTTTCAGAATCTTGCATTTCGGAACTTTAAGCCGTCGGCTTTCCGACCATTCGAAATTTTGTCCTTTCGTAAAAGTTTGATTTCTTTGCTTCAATTTTCACCACCAAATAATTCGGAATTAGACGCTTTCGGAACTTCAACCCCGTCTCCAATTTTCCAACGCCGACACGGAACGTTGCTGACAAGTCGTGATTCTATGATAGGCATCACGCTCCAGATTTTATTGGGAGAAAAATTATTCCAGTCACGATACCTACGTTTTCCCGCATTTGCACGATTTGCACCGCCTTGTACGGGGTTCCACGCAAATCGACATTCTAGTTTCACGAAATTGATGTGGACTTACAAGTAAAATATCAGACATTGAGACGAAGACGCATCGCTAAAAGTTTCAGTAGTGTCTATGATTCGAAGGTTCGATACTCTCTCCTTGTAAGCTATTTTCAGAAGCGATTGAAAAATTACTTCACTTCATTTTGTGAAACGAAACTTTCGCTTTTGGGACGATGCCTCGAGCCTTGAATGAACCACCGATAATATCCTACCAAAAGAATCTCAGGATCCCTTTTTCATCAAATTTTACAAACTTCTCAAGAATTTATCAAAGAGGGCGAACATTTCGCTCGCCGCTAAGCTCTCGCGTAATGTTTCCATGCGACGTCTGTCCGGTGCAACATTCACCCAGCCACATAATTTCCACGGCTCTTGTGTCTCGTGGTGCGAAAAATAAAGCCAGATCCAACATCCATTTTTTACCAGACTGTAATGAGATTGTACGAGTAAAAATAACCGGGTATTGCTGCTGTCCCATGTAATACCAGAGAAAAAGAAAAAAAAAGAAACTTGCTCAAGACTCCGGAAGATTGTACGTAACAAATAGTAATTGAAATAAATGAAATTTTGACAGTGATAAATTATGCGACTCACGTCATGTTCGTATCCTTGTTCATCTTTTTCATTTCACGCTAATTTCAAAGCAATGGATTTCTCGGTTGTCTTAACTTTTTAAGGGATCGTTCAACTTTGAAACTGTTTACACTCGATAAGACCCAAAGTTTGTTTCAATTGTCTCGAGAAATTACGCATTTTCCAAAAAATTACATGTTACTTTCATTTTTACCCGCCAGTGTCATTTTGACTTTTAACTTTGACGAACTGCAGCTGGATGATTTTCAAATTCGGTTAACGAGAAATGATGATTAAAATTATCATTCAAATGACGAATGATTTGTGATACAACATATTCTCCGCTCACACCTTGAAAAGTCATTGTCAATACTTACTTTTAAACGCAAATTCGTTATTCATGCAGATGCGATTGTGCAACATACGAAGAGAACCAGCTTCAACGGTAGAAATATTTGACTGATATCTGACTGGTGATTACGTTAAACTAAACAATTCTGTTACTAAAATCCTCCATACTACATTATTGACCCGTAATACGAAATCAAAGAATAGTTTTAAACTAACCACTGGATGAATACGGTCTCTGGGGTTTTGTCTAATGTCAAAATATCACGATTGATAGTCATCACCGCGTAATAATACTGTTGTTAATTCAATTACAATTTCTTATACCAAGCAGTAGAAGCGGAACATTAACAAACCGTGAATTTAAAATTCATTCGGTCAGAGATCATTGAAAAGTGTTCCAAAGTTTGTCAAAGAAGAAAATAAACACGAAAGTCACTGACCCGATGAGCAGTCTATTCAAATACGTACAAGTCGAGTGAATTCGGGTTAGTAAACTCGAGATTGCTCGGTACGATGATTTCACACTGTTCATACACATCTCTACTCCAAAAGTAAACGAGATTTCAAGTTGTCTTCAGCCGAACGTGGTTCGTTAAAAAGTTACAAGATATTGTAACCAGTTATCTCAAGTACAGTAGAAACTTTTTCAACGTCTCTGCGGTTGGATAAAGTCGAACATTGTACAGACGAATACGGACAGGACACCACTCATTGCTAAACCTGGCACCTTTTTGCCCCATTAGCGTTTCCGAAGGGTGCATAAGGTGCAATATGCAATTTGAGTGGTCATCGCCGCAGAGTTACTAACGCGAACGGTAAACCAGCCGTAATATTCATCAAACGTAAATGAGTTTATTCCGGAGTATTTGATCAGGATATATCCGCGCCCTCTCTCCCTTTCTCTCTCTCTCTCTCTCTCTCTATGATATGCTGCAAATGGTCACCGATCAAAAGCTCCCCAATACAGACTGACGACAAAATTGTTTCCAATTGATTTTGGGAACTAAAGTATCAATTCTGTTGCTGAAACGGGTGGAACGAAAGCACGCTTTTCAAGTATTATAACCAAGTATCCTTCACGTGTCACTGATGTTTGGAAAATTCGAAAGCTAAATCTCGTGAGTACTCTTATCTAAGGCTGAACCATTTCGGAGGCAATATCGCCGACCGTGCAGCGATTACGGAATAATATCCCTATTGACGATCACTAAAATAGACATAGCCCACACAATGCCTGCAGAGTTTAACGCTAAGGTGACGTATTATTCTATTCACTCGTAGAATACGACCCGGTAGTATCCGTAAAAATATCGCGGGTCATCGACAGGTCGAAGGGTGACTCTCTGAACCAGAAGTGGAAACACATACCTCGTGTTCCAAGTGGACGCGCATAAATATAACCCCATGACAAAGAAATCGGTGCCCGACAATACGTTGCCAGATATATATATAGTAAAAGAACCTTCGGAGATAAGGGAGGAGAGGTCTTAGGGTGGGTGACTGGATTTTTATGACGAAAGGAGAGAAGCTTCCCGTCTTGCGTCGGTCGCTTCTCTTCTATCTCCTTTGAATTGTTGGTCCTCCTTCGTAAATCGAACAAGATGGCCAATTCTGCGGCCATATTTGAGACCCTGAAGTACTACTCAACCCGCAACCCGTAACTATGAATGCCTATGCTCGGGCTTCCCAGACACGAGCGTTGACCATGCACTCGAATCTACACCCGCTCTTCGATATCAAAGAGATTACAGGTTTCACCGAATACCGAGGGGTTCCTTTGAATTCTGTACAATTGAAAACGAACCTTATAGACGACACAGGAACACGATTTTCGGCGTTCTCAGTCATCCACTGACTACGGGAAAACCATTCGGCCAAAACTTACGGTACTTTGGAATTTTAGCAGTCCTCAAAAATTACAGGATCGACTTTGTGAATTCATTCGAGCTTTTGATGAAAATATTGTGTCAATGTTAGTTAGTTGATGAACTTTGATTCACAACTTCCTATGCCTTGAGATAATAACGTGTAAGGTTATAGAATCTTGCTTAGCTTGTTCAAAAGATTCATAAATTATTAGTGAAACAATTTGACGCAACACATAATTCGATACAAGTTCGGCGAAAACGAGTCGGGAGTAATTATCTGTAATTTTTGTCTGGAGCTACGCTAGCTTTCACGATTCAGAAAAATAGATATCTACGAACTGTAAATTTATTCGAACAAAAAACGAAGTTTCGATATCGGATATTCTGCCATTTTATTCATATTGCGTTTACAGAGCTGGAGTTCAATCTTCTGCATAACTTGACAAGATCGACTGAATAATATCAGCGGTCCCAATTCAAGCTGAAGACAGTAATTCTAGTCTGGTTCCAAGGGAAACATCACAAGTGGATTTATACAGAACCCCAGAAATTATACCGCAAAATGCAGTTGAAATTGCTTCACTGGTACAAGCTGCACGAGGATTATTGTAATGTGCAAAGTTGATGCGAGCGTTCGAGATGCCGGTCCCAGCGATGATAGCCTCATATCAGCGATCTCTCGACAGTCTGAACACAGCAATTTCAAGTCGAAAAATCGGGCGTTTACACCCTCGGAAAGAATGGGCCCTGAACCCAGATCTCCATTCTCGGGTTTGTGGAGCCAAGAGTCGAACAAATTGCCGCTTCAGATACACAGTTCGATCTTTCACAGCGCGATCGTGTCTATAAGCCGCGTCGGTTTTTCTCGTTCGCGTCTCAATTTCTGTCCGTCAAAGCTATGAGATTGGAGGGACTTTGAAACCCCGCTTACGAAGGACGCGTGATAACCGGCTCTAAATACATCGTTCTCGTTACCGAGAGTCTCGAGAGAGCTTCGCGTGCCCTGATTCCTGGGTCAGGTGGGTAATGTATAAGCTGGTTATACCTCGGCAGAATTTGCAGGCATGAGTTGGACGGTGGACAAATATTGACGTGGGGTAATAGCGGATCACCGAGAGAAACGCCTTCGGTTTGTTTATAAGCCGGTGAAACACGCGAGCTTGACGACACGGGGCGAAGAGATAGGCGGGACGAAGCTTCGATGACAGTTGACCGATGACGACGAGCACAAGAGGTAAATATTGGATGTTGGGAGCGAACGCCGCCGGGAAAACACGGAAATTCCTGAGGTGAGAAAACGCGGGTCATTCTCGCCTCAGGGTTCGCAAACCGTTCGGAGGACGAGCAGATCTGTTCGGATCGGACGGTCCAACGACGTTATCCGCATCTGGCTATCTTATCGTATTCCGATCATTAGACCGGGCCGCAATCCGCGCTCCGAAATTCAACCCTTTTGTACCCAACGACAAGAGGCACTTTCGCATAGCCGTTGTAAACGGAACGGCATTTCCTCCGGCACAAAAGAGACTCGCAATTCTGACTGAGGCCCTGCCCTGCTCGAGGTGAAATTGTTACTCTGAACGCCAGCGGAGGGAAAGGGTGAAGAGACGTGTCGCGAAACTTAACACCGGGAGAGAAAGAGATAGAGGGAGAGAGAGAGAGAAATTTCCGCGCGATAAAGAGTGCTTTCGAAATAAATTCCATGTTTTTAGGGTTCCGTATCTCAAAAGGTAAAACGGAACCCTTGTAGGATCGCTTCGTTGTCCGTCCGTCGGTCTGTCCGTCTGTAGAGACTCTTTTTCTCAGGAACCGGTTCGAGTATCAAGTTGCAATTAATAACGGTCAAAACCTTCGAACAAGGTGCAAAAAATTCAAACTTCCAAGTCAGCGTAATCAAAAGATACGCCCGTTCATGTCACATATACTCTCCAACTCGCTCATTAAAACCTAAATCATGAAATTTGGAGAGAAGCGACGTCTCCGCACACAAGTAGAGGAAAAAATCCGAAAACAGTTAATTCGTAGTTGCATCAAACAAAAAAAAAGACAATCAACTTTATACGGAACTCTCAGCGCGCAAGATCCACTCGCACTTATCCGGTTTTTTATGTTTTTATTTTCTCATTTTCCAAAAAATTGTCCGTCTGACGGTAAGTTGAGGAGAAAATTCTTTCGAGAATCCAGCTACGCCTCCTCGACGAGGCTCCAACTTTCAATGGTTGGATCCTTTGTGCAGCTCGCGTGCTCCAATTACCGCTGCGGGGGTGGACCAAAGTAACCCAGGACTTAACTTCGTTTTGTCGAACTTTGATCCCTTGGTACCTGTGACGCGTTTTCCCAGTGGTATTCAATCTCGAACTATCTGGTTGTGTTCTCTCTGAATGCGAGTTGCTTTTAGCCCGGAATTTCGTTATGAGAAATAACGCGCGGGCTGAATCGCTCGCTATTTTAATTGCCGGAACGCGTCGAAGGATCGAGAAATATAATCGGGTGTGCGTGGGAAAGGGAAAGACCTGCCGTAAGGTGGGAAGGAATTTTACGAAGTAGAGGGTGGTAAAATGAGCCGGGTAAATAAAAAGCATAATGCACACAATATTATGAGGAAAAAAAGTTTTTCTCCTCTAGCCTGCACAGACGTTTCAAGTTAGCCAGTTGCCCCGTAATTTCAAACGGCTACTGACGTTGGCGGTAATAAAGAGTGAGAGCCAGAAAGAGAGAGAGAGAGAGAGAGAGAAGTGGGGAGGAAATTAAAGATTTTTTCATGTAAATTTTGGCTAATATGATTTTGCAGCAATTTGAATAGAGAACGCCCCATAATATCAGTTAGCATACATTTGAATAAATTGTAAGTTATGGGCTCATTAAGCTACACGAATTTTTACAAGATACTCGCTTGGCCGTCGGCAAACTTTACCCCGGTAGGTAGCTACTTGTGTAGACACACAGCGGCGTCGAGTAGTCTCGAGGAAAAAGTCCTCGCCGTTGTTGACCAAACATTTTGATAATTGCAGATCGGTTCTCATCGGGATTCGCTTTTGCGAATTCCGGACGCTGAGCGCCACTGTAGCTCAGCGGCTGGGGCTGAATTGTGCGTGCGGATCAATAAATAGCGTTGCGTTATACGTTCTAGTGTGCGTCGACAGACGCCTCCCGAGAAGACGCCTGGCGTCGCGCAGACAAGCGGCCGACGGATTCACCGGTTCAACCGGTTGTCGCCGTCGGATCGACGCCGAGCGTCGCGACGCGCCCCTGCCCCTCTGGATAATGATTCATGCATCACATCCGCGTGTCTCTCCCTCGATCTACAGCATCGGCAATTTCGGAAAGGCGAATGTCGGCCCGGTTGTAATCGCTTCTTGTGTTCGCCAATCATTCCCGATTTACTACGCGGTCACCTGTGCCACTGTGCCATCGGTAGATGAAACTCGATGAAACTTATAGGCTAATCGTAAGTACTCGAGGTGTGCCTCACGGATTGTTTTTTTATTCTGGGATACGTTGTGTAAGTACGTATGAAAATGTTGCTCATTCGTCCGTTTGAGGGGTAAGAACAACCCCTAAAATTTACCTGCAAGAAATTAAGGATGATACGCGTGAGGATAAGACACTGATAGTGGATAACTTTGAATTCATTTTGTGAGTAAAAATTTACGTCATGATCCAGTAATCTTCACCGAAATTGATTTTTGACCCGTTGACCGCTGAATTAGCATATTGACAAAATTAAAAAAGAACCTCGCAAGTATTTTCCTTCTGAAGAAAAACTACCTTTGAACTCTCGCAGTTCAATGAACATACGAGGTCATCATCACTGTTACTGAAATTGATCAATTAGATCGATTCATCGTGAAACGATAAAATAAGATGAAGATCCTAATCCTCCTGGATAAATTTTGGCTTCTTCTCCTCCTCAATCAATCAATTTTATCAGTAATCGATCGTTTCCATATGTCATGACGAGAAATCTTCATATGTGACTGTACAAATTCATTTCCAAGTTCTTTAGAACGCCTGTGGCTACGAAAATGTTGCGGATCGTTGTTGAAAGAATTTCTCCAAGAATTTAACGTGCTTTATCACGACTACTTTTGACAATCTAAGCTCGACATTAATTTTCGAAGAGTTAACTTCGAACAAGAACTAATCACGAGATATTGAATTATTCTCCTACAGGCTTACATCGCGTGTTATGTAAAAGCCTTGAGCTCATCACGGGAACTTTTACTAATTGAGAGGGTTGATACATAATATACCTTAGAACGAAGAACGTTTTGCGAAGTCGGAGGGAATTTCTTGATAACCAAGTTCCACGTACCTCGCGCTTCGAGCTTGACTGCACGTCGTTGAAACATGACTGAGTAAAGCTCCGAAGTTTCGCTACGTTCAAGAATTAAACATCATTTTTTCTCCAGGACTGCTTTAATTTGATGATTTTCCGAGTGCCGCAATCCAATTGAGAGTTCCTGATGTCTCTGATCTAACGATGCCCCGGGTGATAGAAATTTAGTGAAGTACGGTTAAAAGGTGAAGGTTCGGTAGGCCTAAAACGGAAGGGCTAAGTTTAACGGAAGTGCCGAGCCGCAAGGATACGGACTCCCCTGTGCTTTCGAGCCTCTGCCGCATTGTGGCCTCGGGCAAAAGATTCGTGGTTTCGTGTCGAGCGGTTAGAGTATAAGGCAGGCTTGCCTGATTGAGGTGAAAACGAGGAGAAGGCCCCTCGAAGGCATGTGAAACAAACTGTTTTAAACTCTGCATCGTCTCTGTGCCTTACCTAGAGGGGGTGGAAAGAATGCCAAGTGAATTTTCCCCGAGGGTACGCCACGCTCGGCGGTCTGGTCTCTTTTCCTTTCGTTATGACTCTGGATCAAACCGAATAGCGTAAAGACCGCGGGGAGACAGAAGTTTTTCACTTATCGAAATACGAGTCGAATTCTACGTCATGGAGGAAATCGCGGGGAAGTCCGGATCTCGACAGAGACGTTATAATGACTTCTTAACAAGATGGGAATGCGCGCTTCCGGGAGTCCCGCGGAAACGGATGGAGGCCATTTTGGAGCTCAAGTCCCACAGGATATCCCCTTACAGTCTTCCGACACAACGAGTCTCCCTCAGACTGAGACCACCGGCTTTGTTCCGTACTCGAGTTCGAACAGCACGCTGTGCGTCCGTCTCTAATTGCTGCCGCAGACAGCGCTTTTAGCTCGAACTATGAACAAGTGAAAATATAAACGTGGGTACATACCCGTTTCGAATTTTCGCCGGAAATTATTTTATCGAATCCTGTGATCTGATTCGCAAATGAGCATTGGAGAGGGCAGGTTGTTAAATAACTGCGCTGCACGTGAATATCTCTGAATCGGTTATGGCACCCAACCGTGTACATAAAATAGTTTATAGTACCCCGTTCTGTCTACATGTGTGCACAAATGTTCCCGGGGGTCCATTCCCATGCAAATATCTGGACTGATCTGAACAATCGGCTTTGAAGCTGCACGTCCCGAGTGTTAAATAGAAGTATACTTTACGCACTTGTAACGGGAATGGAATGACAGTCTGCGCTCAATGTCGACACAGGGAATCCTTTATCAGGATAACTTTCTCAAGTCAGCTTGGGAGATACTGTTTTCTTGTTCTTTAAAATCCGCTCTGCGTGAAGAGAATCTACACTTTATCCGTCTACATGCCATTAAAAGGGACTTGATATAACCAGAGGAGTAATCGCAAGCGGAATTTTTATACTTTTTGATAAATAATACATCAAAGGCACGAGCTGACTGAAATGCTGAGTGATCTTTGAGTGTCTACGTGACATTTGATAAAATCAATGCCTTGCGGTCTGTTATGGTTATCCGACTGAGTGGCGTAGTTTTTTGTAATCGAACATCGTCCTTGGAGAGAAGGGATTCATCGAATTTCATACATTCATTTCAATAGTAGAATTGACCATCGAAATAAATGGTTGTCGAGTTAACAACGCAGATCATCACAAGTGCCTAGGATTCGTGGGAAGAGTATCGGTTATGCTTTGGTGGTTCCTTTGTTCCTTATGCAGAAGACGCCTTGACTGGAGCGATAAACTTACAAGAAGGAAAATAAAGGAGCACGGACATGGTGAGCAAACAGAGAAATGCTACGTAAGCTCATTGACAGTCGCAAAGTTTAAATCCTTGCTGCCAAGCAGTCTCACGTTTTGACTGAAGAGTCCGTGTCATCGAAAAGATTCTGGACTCCCCTTAACGCACCTTTTGTGGCTTATAGCCCTCACTCGCGTCACCGTCACGATTTATAGGGCGGCTGTAAGCTGCAAAGTCAGCAACCGAAAGCTCTCGTTTCATCGACGAGTCCTAGAAACATTGAAATTCTAATGGAGTACCAGCAACGATGGATGCTAATGCACAGCTTAATTGAATACCGCAAATGAGCTGGGCGATGTGCTTTTCGAGTATATTTTCTGTTTCAAAGATTAAAGGCTTTAATTCTCGAATCGGTTTTCAAATTGAGGCTTCTTTTTTTCTCCGAAGAGAAGGTAAGCCGGAACACATCGGGATAGTTCCAGACGATAACGAAACCTACCGTTAAGTACCTACTCCATTATAATCCCTGTATCATCAAAGGATTCCTGATGGATTCAAGCTCGCTGCACAGACCTTCAATAGTGCCCCACGTCGATATCATATCCTTTCTGGCCGAATGATCAACTAATGCATGGAAAATCGAACCACGTTTAGATTCTGAATGGGTTATATTTAGACGAATAAAATGGTGATGAATGTGCAAATGTTACATCAATTCATTGACCTATATTCCACAACGAGGTCTGACTCAAATAATTATTCGATTTAAATCGTGAGTCTTGAATAATTAATCAAGTTGGTACTTGAAATGTACGAGCAAAGTGCACCTAGTTGAAAAAGTCTGGCAAAATATCACGTCGGTTCGAAGTTACTGAATTGAGTGATGCGCGACTTATGACGAGCGGACGTTTTGAATGGTACGTGAACAGACGGATCGACAAATACCTGTCGCGATTCGCGGCTTTCAGTATTCAGAAAAGCACACGATGGTACTGCGAGGACATTTTTTCGAAGCAAACTGTCAAACTGGGACTCGATTGTGAGGCGAGCGTGTTTATAGGAAAGAGCTTTAACGCGTAACCAAGGAAAGTGAGGACGATTGAAAAGTGGAAACTTCACTTACTCGCAAATGGCGTTCTTCCTTTCGATGTTTTAACATTAATTATTCACCTCCATGCTAGGGTGCGAATCCCGGACAAAATCTGATCGCGAACATCGAGGTTAGTGCCGGACTAAATTGGGGGATTAACAGGAGCTGCGCTTGATTCCTGTCAGGGGGTGACTCCGCGGTACAGTAAATCAAGCATCGAAGCTCGTCACGAATTGGGTGGCAAAATAATGGAGAATAATTTATAATTACAACGAACTGCCATCCGTTTGACTTCGAGTGTAGGGTTCGTTCAAAAGTTTGATTCGGAGTTAGTTTAAGGAGGCGAATTAGCCAGAAATCGAGGTTCGTCGTTGATTTTATAATGCGGTTATCGTAGAACTAACAAAGAGAGTATCAGACTTCGGGTTCCCAGATTTTGCTGAAACTTACAGGGACGTTTCTTTGGGCCAAAAATTGGAGTTTCTAATGCGTGGTTTCATCCGTCAGGCCTTACTTCGCTAGATTTGCAATGTATCAGGTTGTTACCGATATATATTTAATTTTACATTATTGCATTGATATCGATTATGATCAACAAATGGCAGTATTGAATGAAGAACGAAAGAAGAAATCTGTTACAGTAATTTTGTAGAAAATAGTCTTTCGAAAATATTGAATTGATTTTATCGAGTAAACAATTTTGACTCCTTGGTTCGTGACGTCTTCAGGCACGTGTTTAAATTGAACGCTTGTTTTGAACCGACTGTTTCACGGGTGATGAACATCCTGAACAACAGTGGGGACAGAGTTTGAACGCAATGCATTTTTGGGTATTGATTCGAGGTTAATTATTGCGTAATATTTTACTTCAAACGCACGGGAAGAATAAAAGTGCAGATTTTACTCAAAACCGCAAGAAAAAAGGGATACGTTAGGTTGTTCGGTAAGACATACTTCGTAAAATTCAGAATTTACTCTAGAAACAGTAAAAACCACTGTGTGCAGAATAAAATCTGTAAATTTATAGCAATCATTTTTTGACGTGGGTATTTTCTACCGAAAACCTTAATGGCTTCCTCTTTTCTCGTAAATTTGAGTAAAATCTGTTCTTTTTCTTCTCTCCGTGCGCGAAAGGTTGAACCCGAAACTGTCCACAAGCGACACGCAGATCCTGACTGAAAAAAAGTTAATCGAGCGAGATACTCTAACCAGGTTAAGTGGATACTCTTAGAGTCACGCATGTGTCAACATATGCGTGCGAGTGAATTTGTTTGTGGATAATTTTCCACTAACTAAACTTTCAACCAAGTCAGCAGCGAGCGATCCTTCCTCGAGTCGTAAGCCGCATGAACCAAGGTAAACCGGGTGATGAATTTTCTAGGTGGCGGTTTAATGAGAGATTTCATTAAAGCCTCTTCTTACTTTCCCCCATCTCGTCAAAGTTAGATGCACGAAAAATTTACGCGCTGAATATTTTTTGAAACAAGTCACCGCGGGACGAGTTTGAATTTGTTTTCAACGATCGGGACGGTATTTTTTGGCATCTCAAATAACGCAGGCGGGACGGGACGGGTGGGTTGTATAATATTTTTCACTTCACCCCTAGCTCGTTGACCGATGCGATGTCGAGAGCGCCCGAGGGCTCCGAAGTTTAGAAAGTCCGGAATTGAATATATATTTAAAATCCGCGACAGGACCCTCGCGAGTCTCGGCCGAATGGCGGGGGCGGAGAAAAACGCAGCCCCTTTCTCGAGGAGGGCTCGAAGCTCGCGTAAATTCTCACCGTAGAATTTAAATGCGCATAAAGTGGTAAATGATGCTCTCTCTCCCGACTCGCGTAACTCCCCGTGTATGATAAGTCGATGCGCAATGACGCCGAAATGGTAATAGGAGTAGGTAGGCACGCGCCACCATTCCGTATTCAATGTTTCCTCACTCCACGGAAATTTAAAAATTTCTCTCCTCCACATCGAAATCTCTTTTCACGTCTATGTATTCTCGTTGCACTTTGAATGGATAAAGAACATCGGTATTTCGTCAGTGAATTTCACCGAGAACGTTCGTATCCGTCATAACTTCCGATATGTAAAGTAACGTAAATACACACGTACGCGTATGTTACATGCATGTATATATCAAATCCAGCCGTTATCATCCAGCCTCACAATGTCGGTTTTAATACCCGCATCGTACAATAGGTTGTGTAGAAACACGCGAATACCGAGCTCATATTGACATTTCATGAATATTTTAGAATCACGCGTTAATCAATCATTCTACACCGTTATCAGAGATTCAACCTAGGTGGGAAAAAACTAGAATATGGTACTTTAAAAATTCATACCAGCATCGGGGTGTTACTGACAAGAAGTAACAATTCATCATCCAATAAGAGCGATGGTTGAAAAAACTGTCCCGTGTATTGCTCAATTATTTGAAACCTCTAAAAGTATTTCAGCAATTGAAAAATTATACGTCACGCTTACAATATTTCGAAATAACGGATGAGAAATGATGAAGAATTTTTCCAAACTCTTGCGACGAGTTATCGAACACCGCGGAAATTAATTTTCAACCGCAAATCTGACTCGCACAATATTTCACCGCTCGATTCATCTCCACACAATTGTTCTCGACTGCTCGAAAAATAATCCCAAAGTCTAAGTTTTCGAAAGTACGTGAAAATCGATCGATAAAGTTTCGCGCACAGAATTCGTACAGGAAATTTTTTCTGTTTTGAAGTTTCAGTAAAATCGCTCTGTCCTATGTGAAAAATTGAGGATAATAATCATTATTATCCTCAATATTCCACGGAATAAAGTCCAGCCGTCATCGAATTTCCAAAATGACGTAAAAAGAAGAAAAAAAAAAAAAAACGAAATATCGAACTATTCGTGGGAAAAAGATTGCATCGTGCGTATAGAACCGTCGAAACCACATCAGAAACGATGATGGAAGGGGAGCGAAAACGGCGCGGGAACTTCGGAGGTATAAAGTTCAGAAATTGAAGTAAGCCCTCGGTAGATACGACGCGTAGTCTACGCCTGCTGAAATATGGTCCAACTTTTAATCCGCAGGACTTACTCAAAAACGCGCTCCCTCGAAAGAGCTTAGGCCTCGTTCGCTCGCGTCACGTGTGTCCAGGACTTCCGAGCTCGTTGCCGAAGGATTACCGCCGGACTTTATATCCGGTGCAGATTTCACTCCCACCGAGATATATTTCCAGTTTCGCTTGCTGACCAGTCCTTAACTTCGTTAATTTTCACTTTTTACCACAGCCAAATAATTTAGTGCTGGATACAACGTGTGAAGATTTCTTTCCCACTATTATCACTCGTATATACATTGTGTCGTAACTATTCAGGCAATGCGATGTTGATTGAATTGGAAACATTGCGGTAAACTGAACAGATATATTCAATGTTGCAGTGACCAGAAAATTTATAGTCTTAACAAGTGTCATGACACTAAATGGTTACTTGTACCGTATTTTCTTGTAATTGAAACAATATTTGAACCGGTATTGCAACGATACTCATTTTACGAAAACTTTCCAGTTACAACTGCAATAAATGTTATTTTTCTCAGTGTGGAACTTTTTTTCAAACGTGCAGAAAGGCGAATCAGCGGCTGTATTTGAACGAACTTTTCTGAAATAACGTAATTTATACTTATGTTTTATAGCGTCACAATGAATTCATACTCGAGTTGGGTGGTTGTATTTACACGTTTTGCAACGTTGCGGCGAACATTTTCTACCGGTAAAACTTTACCGCGTCATATGGGGGACTTGGCCCAACAGTTTTCGCACCGTTTCGCATCACCGAGTTCAACCGAAAGCTTTCATTGCAAGCTCGTGCCGACTACGATGTGAGCGACTGCGTTTTAGGACGGTGGAAAAAATATCCTTGCTTCGATATGCTTTCTGTACTTTTTCGGAAGCTGAAATAAATATCAAAAAGCACAACTCGTCGATTTGAAATAAATTTCCATTACTGATATCATTTATAAGCATACGAACCTTTCGTGTATGCCGTTTAAACTGGTTACATTAAATACATTCCTTGAAAATATTTTCGAAGACAGCTAACAGCGTTGGAAGAAAAGTTTTTTTTTTAAATTTTCGTGTAGGTATTTAAATTTTTGTTAGGAAAGACTCATTGAGGTTTCGTTTACTGCAGTGGCACGAAGAAAAACAGCTGTCATGCAAATTGTGATCTGATAAGGAAACACTTACATAAAAGTAACGATTTTAGATGACACAAAAAACTTAGACATTGAATCGTTGAAAATGGATCACAATTTAAGCAGCAAATCTATATCGTAAGGTGACTTTCGAAAACCCTTCTTTTCAATCTGAGTAGAGCTGATATTTAAAAGTTTTGTACTTTAAACAAAACCGTGTTAAGTTTCGGCGATGAGAAGAAGATAGAGGATAAAATCTGCGAAAGAATCGTTCAACACGTTTTAGAGATCGATGTAAATTTATTACATAACAATACGTAAAATCCACTTGAAAAAGGCGCGAATTTGACGCCTGAAAAGCCAAGCATTTGCATAAATTATTTCTAACAAAAGCGGGATTGTGTACAAGACTCGCACTGATTGGAGAAGGCGGAGAATCCATGTTCATGCATGAAGGTGAACTCATCCGTCGGTGCGTGATCGCCCCCGGCATTACATTGTCTAAAAATTGCACGGCAGCGAGCGAGCGAACGGCAATTTTGAAACGTCCCTGCAGAAGGCGAGAAGTGTCCCGGGAAATCAATTCAGTCAAGAAGTAAAATTTATCCGAAGACCCCGGTGCTTCTAGCGAGTCTCCTGCTTCGCATCCTTATTATAAAATTCTTCACTTTCATCCCTGCAGAGAAGCACTCTCGGAAACTCGGCGATTGTTATTTTAATTCGACTCTTTGTCGTTAGACTTTTATTCGCTTCATTGCAGCGAGTCCAGCCCCCGGCAGTACAATATTCGTAACACCCATTTCCACTCTGCTGATCCACCCTCTATTGCTTCTTTTCTCTCCGTCCACGCCGTAATCGCAACAATACGCGTTGTAGTCTCATTAAAATTATCTCGAATGAAAAGAGGCAGGAATACGTGGAAAAAGAGAACGGCGGCGAAAGCAGCATGAGTAGTTGATTATAGGTACGTTTGTCCGAATGATATGTTCGTGCGGCAGATTGAACAAGTTTACTGTACGGTGCAATGACCAACGTAAAAAAAAACTATCCTTAAGTTGGGATGTTCTTCTTTGTCGTTTAAAATCGCAAAAGAAAGTCAAAAATTTATGCGGAATTACGAAAACTGATCTTTTGAAAAATTCTTATCATTATTGTCACCCCAAATGGGTAAACTTTTCTTATTGACAGTATTATTGCACTATAAATTTGATATTGTGATTGTTTTGCTCATATTGAATTATAATCCTTGCATGCTTATCAAGTTTCAATTCGGTGATAGAAGGTGGGAACTTGGGATTCGACAAAATTACGTAAAGCTTTATCTTTCTGTAAAGCATGACTTACAAGACAACTTTAAGCAGCTCCGAGTTTCTGCGGTTCACTTGTACCCTGATTTGCGTACAATTAGGATTACGAGACGTGAAATTAGATGCATAAAATTTTGTCTATTATTATTTGAAAAACCTACACGTTATTTTGAATTCCGAACGAATGGTTCAGATTCATCTGAAACACCGCATCTTTCTGCGAGAGTAAATCCTTCTGTTTGTAAACGCGCGGGAACGAAGTCGGCATTATTGTAAAGAAGTGGACGTGAAACGCTGGCGGCGGGAATTTTGAATCTAAAATTCCAAGCTACGGTACCAAAGGCTTAACAAAACCTGTAAAAAACGAGGAGTGATAAGGATATAAAATACGTCGCTGCAGACGTGATCGGCTGTTTACTTCGCACTTTCATCCCGGTATAGATTCGCAAGGCACGTACGAGTTCGCTTGTTTCGTTCGAGTTGGCGATTTCGTTGATTCCCGAAGCAGTATTTCACGTTCCCGCACCGTTGTTGCTCCCATATTTTCCTCTCTCCTTTGCGAAATTGTTGGCGCCGCCACCCGGCAGGCAACGAGCCGGATCTTCACGCGGGTATCGCGAGTCTGGAAAAACTTGCACATAAACTCCTAAGAAACAACATTCTCGATGTTTATATTACGCCGCCGCGCCTCTCGGCTTATAACGCAGACGGGGCACCGGCACAAAATTGTAATGGTGGAAAATGGAGAAAAATAATGTATTCGTCTGGCGGGCTGCTCGCCCTGTGTCTACGTTCGCCCTGATATACGTACGCGCACACTTGTACACGTAACGTCCCGGCGCAACCCCCAGAAAGCAATGACGGCGTGCCTCGGGCTCGTTGAATATTTCATCGAGTAGCCACCATGGCAAACCTGCACGGGGGTGCCGAGGGTGAAACCAACCATCCGCCTTTCCGCCTGCACTTCGTGCCCTTCGCGCCACCCCGCGGCTGCTGCTGCACCGCCGCACGATCCAAACCAACCGAACCACCCTCTTTCCCCCGCGAAGTAGCTGTCAAAAATTTACAATTCCCGAAGGACCCCGCCGAGATAACGGGCGCGAGGCTAAGCTGGAATGTAATACTCGGGTATACAGGATATGGATAGGTGTAATCTGCCAAAGTTCACCTCGGGATTTCAATGTACGTATCTGCTTCGGCCAATTTTATTTCCAATTCTTACAGGTACGTAGGCTGGTACTTGATAGGGCTGTTGTTGAATTTTTATTCTACCACGCTGAGAAAAATTTCATTTGTCATAGTAAGGAGAAGAATTCAGTAAAACGGGTGTCGTTGAAAAAAACTGTTTCAATATTGCACGTAACCGTTTTGCGCCATTGTCGATCCTTTTTTGGTAATTACAACGCAAAATCAGTTTGTAAGGTTTACTCTACTTATTTAGTTAAACGAGGCTTTAACGTCAATTTATTCTTGCACAAGCATTAAATTTTCGCAACAGTTGCAAGAAAATACAGTAACAGCGATCGTAATGAGAAAGAATAGTAACGGATAATAGACTTTCTGGTAACAGCTGGAAAACTAATTTTCATTTTCTACCTAGAACTATGTTTTTCGATTGTGGAAAAAAAAATGAAAATAGTTAAGGATTGAGCAGTGAACGGAACTAAAAATTTCTCTCAGTGCAGGGGCTTAAACGCTTTCAAATTGATAAAAAAGAATTCCCTGAAAATTTGAGCTCTCTGCATCAACCCTAAGATAGTCCTGTTTATGATCGAAGTATCCCATGGAAATAACGTGGAAGAAACACTTTTTTCGTAATATGTATTTTATTGTAAGAGTAATAATGTTACAAAAAATCTCTACCTGCGAGATTATGGTGGGTGTTAGTGCTACTATCTGAAAAAAACGCACATCATCATACCAGGCAATCTATGCGAATTGCACTTCCTCTAAATAACAAAAAAAGTCACATTTCGAGAGTGTGCAATTCGTCTAGATTGCATGGTATGATGTGTATTTTTTTTCAGATAGTAGCACTAATGCCCACTATAACCTCGCAGTTACAGATTTTTTGCAACATTATTACTCTTGCAATAAAATATATACCGAGAAGCAAAGTTTTTTTCCTTGTAATTTCCGTAAAATACTTCGATCACAAAGCGGACTATCAATTGATATGGGAGGGCAGAAATTTTCAGGGAACTTTTTTTAATCATTTTGAAAACGTTTAAGCCGATGGGAGCATCATCGGATTGTGGTATTTTACAAGTTGAAAGAACATTCTTGAATGTAATTTTGCCATAATTATAGGTGTACCGTATTTCTCACCACGAACCCTGTAATTTTTACTTTCTGTCATTTTCATTTGAGAAAGTTTGTTTCGTTTCTTTTTCCATCATGTTTTTTTTTATATTTATTTCGAGCGCAATATATTCTTGTCGGTTGATGAAAATTAATTTTCTACCAACATTTCTTCGTATCAGCATAACCACTTGATTATTATTGATATTCACAGAATATTTTTATTAAAGTAAAATTGATATTCATAAAAAATCATCAAACATCATCATGCCGATGAAATGAATTTAAAAAATCATGCTGAGATGCGTAAACTCTCGGTGTGATTTCATACAGTCAGCTGTTATGGGAATACGTTAGAATATTCCATGAATATCCTTCGACTACGGCCGATGAATATTTTAAAGTTCGCGCTTTCTGAGGAGAAAATATTATTTCAGGATGAACATGAATCATTTCGAAGAAAAGTGAGTCTGCCTGTAACTATTCTATAGCTAGTTTATGCGATATACGATTCAATTTATTTTAAAGTTGGTGAAAAAAATTCCGTTCACAGAATATTCCCATTAATATTATTCTTGGTGGAATGGTTGATCGCATGTTTTAAATTATGGTGTCACCAAAGTGTCAAGACAACTTTTCCTCAATATTGATTGACGATTTCTGTGCCATTCACTGGCTGACTTAACGTATTTTGTTATTCGATGTATAAAATTCGAGTAAAATGTCTTAATTCAAATTCGAATTAGGATTCTACATGATATAAAAATATCCGACCTAATTTCAACGTCGGCGAATTTACGACTTCCAATCATCCAAACGCGAATGTAGGTATATACCTATACCGTAAAATTTCCGGCGTCTTAATTTATTCACACAGTTTAAACAGCGGTGTAAAATAGTGGCACAATGCAACTAATGCACAAGGATAACCGGAAGGACCGTGAAAGATAGATACCAGGCTCTAGGAATGTCCCCCTCGTAACCCGAATCGTTTCAAATCGATAAAGAGGTAGGCAAGCGCGAACGAGATTCGATTCGGGTCTCCATAAAATAGAAATTCACTGTGGAGTAGCGGGATGGGATTTGAAGGGGTTTAATAAAAGTAATTGGATTTTATCGCTTTTATCGAGGGCGTGCATGAGAGGCCGAGAGAGAGAGAGAGAGAGGCGATGTTGGCTGCGACCATCGGTGCATGGTTTGGTTCGCCCAGCACTCCGGGTACCCGACTAATTCACTATTCACCATTTGTTCGACACGTATTGCTGATTAGCGGGAAATTAATGCGACGGCGACGAACCAGGCGATGGGTTCAATGATAACAAAAAAAATAAAGGGATGATTTGTTTCGAATTTAACACACAATGCACAATGCGGCAAAGATACCATTTTGCAACGTTATAAGTTATGTTATAAAATTTTTTTTACTTGGGTTTGAAAACTTGCCGCGAAAACAGTGACGTAAATATCACGAATAAAAAGAAACGGAAACGCAGCTTTGAAAGATAGAAGACGTCGCACGGTATTGCATTTACCAAATGGTTCAGCTTAGTCACGAGACGAGAATGTGAGACACTCGCCAAGGTTTGCTTGGCTCCGTGCTTCGTGAATTTTATATAAAGCACGGTCCCAGAAATTATTCAAAATATTGTGTGACGTATGACACGGACGCATGTTGTAACCTCTGGATGAGAGATTTTCCTGCTTCTCGCGTCTTGAGCTTTTTTTAACGAACCGCAAGCTACGCAGGCGAAATAGTTGCGATTCTAACTTACTCAAAGTGATGAAGAATCGCATTTCGAGAGAATTTCTTTTTGTCGATACGAAACTCGGTGCCGTTCGCCCAGCGGACCGGAAATGCATTTCGGAATGTGTCGGGTGCAGCGATTCAAAATCCAATATAGCGCCGATCTCTGTTTGTGCGGTAAATGCGCGGAGATAATCGGACGGTTGAAATATCGTGGTTGAACGAGGGTGCGGTTGAGGGGGGTGGGGGGGGGGGGGGGGAAGATATCGGCGATGTTGGTTGCAGGCGAGGCTGGTTTACCTAGCTCGACGTAAAGCATTCACGAAGCAATCTTTTGTCAAGATATTGTGAAAATTTTACCAGCACCTTCCTCCGGCTGAATGTTATACCTAAATATACCAAGATGCGAAAACCGCTACCGCAAGGCAGCCTCGTAAATACGTTACAAGATTGCACCGCGTGCGGAGAATTCCGCGGGGAACTGACGCCAACGCAACGGACCTTCGTGCCAAATTAATAACCGCAATTAGGCGAACGTCTGCTGAACGTTTACCCTTGAATTTATGACAGTTCCTCCCTTCGAATTCCCAAAACTGGCAGAACTCCTGGAGGAAATTCGTGCGCCCTTCTTGCAAACATCGCGACGCAGAATCTGTCGAATGAAATCGATCGAATGACGGAGGTTGAATCGGAATAACTTGATCTTTTCACGATCTACATCGACGCCTGACTTTGCAGACCAATTAATGAACCCCTGATGCGATCGAGGCAACCTGCGCTTGGTAGGGAATAATTCTTTGGAAGAAAATCTGTAGTTTCATGACCTACAGAGTGGACAAGTAAAACAAAGTGGCCTCCCTATCCAGCAAATTACCTAAAGAAATGTTCACGCCAAGTCTCGATAGCCCCTTCAGTCAGACAAATTGATTCGAGTGCAGCATGTATGTAGAAACTAGAGGTGAGATTTACCAAATTGCACCGAGGCTCGCTTAAATCAGCGAGTGTGGCGTGGTTTGAAAATCAAGTTGACCTGATTTTTCGGTCGAGCCGTGCGTTAGTTTCAATCCTGAATTACCGCGGACGGTTTTTTGAAACTCGAAATAAGCGAAGAAAAAATATTCCTAGAAACTTCGGCTGGGCTGTAATAATTTTCACATTTTTTAATTTCGGCTTCAAGAGAGAAAAGTAAGAATAAAGTAAAAAATGAGGCTAGAAAGCTGGTCGAGGGTGGAATACAGCTTCTGAGACATGCGAAAAACTCTGTCCATAAATTTTAACTTCCGATACAGGGTTTAGGCAAGTAAGGAAATGAAAATACGGTGCACGAAAAAAGTATAAGCAAACAAGAAGCAATCTTAATCAGTCGCTGGAAGTTCGGAACTTGGACTTGGGGGTTGTTTTGCAAGCCTGAGGTTCATCTATGAAAATATATTAGGGAAGAGAGACGGAAGGAAGGCCCAAATCACGGTCCGCGCTGTTATGTTCAGAGGTTACAGAAACGACTCGTGAAAAATTGCAGACCTTTCAAAGTGAGTGGTTCAGACGTATAATCGTTATCTCTCGGATTTGCACGCATATCCCCCTTTCACCTCCGTGGAAACGGGGACTTTTTCAAGAACTATGCTTTATTTGCTTCGCTGTAACTTTCCCGCCTGCCATTCCTCTCCGTTATAGTGTTTAACACGCTTACACACACACAGTTTTCATCGCTTTTCCCGCTTCCCGGCTGCCTGAGTGACGGTTCTGTTGCATCTCCAAGGATTTCGGTGAAAGTCTTGGAGCGCTACAAACACCGAGCTTCTTCGTTAAATCCGACGTTAATCCGGAAACTCTTGATTTCTGTCACAACGTTAATTAAACCGGTGAGTTTTGGAAACTGGTACAACTCGGGGGACCCGTGTGGTCGTATCACGAAGGTCAAGAACTCGGTCAGTTTGTGTGTATACCTGATTTCGAGCTTCGACGATTTAAAAAAATTTCACGTGATTTGAAAGATTTCACATGCTTTCATTGGACTTCAAATGACTTCGACAGATTCAACAAGACACTGCATGAGATTTCAGAGATTCCAAATGATTTCACAACCTTTCACGAGTAGTGTGACCAGATTTCAAGGGTGGTCAACTTTCCCTGCTGAAAAAAGTTGGTCGAATCCAATCATTGATTCAACTTTGCCAAGAGGATGGCACTTGCCGGGAAGGTGGAATGCCGACTGAGAGATGGTCCGATCGGAAGGGTCCCCGTGGAATGAGTATGGAAATTACGATGGAGTGGGAGTTTAATCACGTCATACAAGATCGCATTAATACCCAGTGGTAGGGGGGGCTTACATAAACGGTGAAGGCAACAACGCTCACGGGGCAACAACATCGCCCCCTGTACGAGCGGAATACTCAACCGGTTAGGCCCTTCCATATATTACGTCGGCAGGCGTGCCTACCCTCGTTACTTGAGACGTTGTAATTAAGACCTTGCGCCGTGGTCCGGGGCAATTGCTATTTTCACACTTGATTTAGAACCCCGAAACTTTCCGCAGCGGGACGAATGAACGGACGGACGGATGGACGGAGCATAACTGAGCTCGCGAATTATTTTGTCACCCCTTGTTTTATGGACGTCACTATAATAATCGTGTCTGCGCTTGGATATTCATCATCTGAACACACTTCGCAATTACTGTTTCCGGTTTCGCAATTCAGGCATGCGGCACTTCCCTTCGTTCGTTATGAAACCGGAAACTTCAACTCTTCTAGTAGCGATGGTCACTGACAGGCTAAATATAATCGATGCATCGATTAACGGAGTTCGAAAAAATAATCGAACACGACTTGATTGAATCGGTAAAAATTAGTCGATTACTTCGTATTTTTTTGAAACGGTGCAGTTGAAAGCAAAATTTCGTAAATTTCAATATGTAGTTCAAATAGCGGAAAATTTTTTTGATAATTTACAGTTTCATTCAAAATATTTTTCAATTTTAAATAAAAATATTCATTCATCTTTCACTTATTATATCCAATACGTGCTTAGTAAGTAAGACAATCATAATAATTGATACTCTAATCACATAAATCGATATTTATGTACTGCGTGGTTCATGGGAGTAAGAAATAAAAAACGATTGTGAGGGAAAATAATCAAGTTTGGAAAACAATCAATTGTACTCGATTGATCGGGAAAGTATAATCAATTGTTTTTGGTAATTCTTATCTCGTACCGAACCTGACATTTGATGGTATACCGCCTTACACCGTTTCAGGATAGTAAGACTTGAATTCTCAGCCTTGGAACGCGTCTATGAATAAGCTTTACTTATTCGAGATGCAAAAAAAAAGGACAGCCGTTTTGGTCACTTGTTTTTCTCGAGCAGCTTTCTCCCATTCGCAACGTTTCTCGTCTCGTATTTCTCATTTCCTACCGCCTCGCATTATGCCACAGGGTCATAAGTTGAATGAGTAACAGTTATTACAGTGGTCCATGAAATCCGAGCATTAACAGGGTGAGCTCTGCGTGTATTCGAGGAAAAGGACTCTCCGGGTAAAAAGATACAACGTCGACAGTCTCTGGCCCCCCTCAACTTTCACTAATTAAACGAACCCACCTCAGTCTGCATAATAACCATGAAAACCAAGTCGCCGGTGCTCGGCTCTCCTTCTGCGCTAAAATTAAGCGACTGGCGTAAAGACGAACCAGGGTGTTACCAGTCCCATTCGTTACCCTTACGGTTAGCCGTTCCCTCGGTGCTTCCTCACCTTTGCAAATGACCACCTCCGTATATTACAAGTCAAATGAGTACAGTACCAAGGCCTAACTAATTCCGATAGTTAATATTAATATTATACGCTGGGATTTAGCGTGGCGGAACAATGTATTACAATTTTCATCCCTCGTGCATGCGGAGATGTGAAAATTTACACTCGCGCATTGTCAACGGATTTCCAAATTCCATTCAAGGGATAACCGCGACTTGATCCTCGGCAACGTGATCCCGTCCCTTATTCTCCATTATCAACAATAAGGACAGTGGTTAATAATTCAGGGTGTCCGGTAACTGCGACTCGTAGTATTTCAGCATTGGAAACTGGTCCATCCAATTTTTTACCACGGATCGAAATCGAAGAAATTTCGTTGCACTTCGACGAGAATTGAAACTTTGTATATGGGGGGTTCCACGTCAAATCGAACGAAGAAACACGATTTTTCCCCCTTTTACTAACTTGGAGTTCGTATTGAAAGCTTCAAATCTAAATTTTTTCAGATTTTCCTGACCAAGCATTTTCCTACCACAGCTAGTCGAAAAATCAGTTATCGGCGATTTCTCATTGTGTCAAATTAACGTAGCTTCAAATTCAAATGACATGTGGAAAAAGTTTCTAGACAAAGGGTTCGCATCTCTGTATAGAATTTAAAAAAATAGTTTTGTTCGATTTTTCGTGCCTGGTTAAAGTATAGTTTTCATGAAAGATCTTCGAAAATCTTCCACAAAATAGTGCCCTAATCGAAGTGGCTAAAATTTTTACACAGCTTATCTTTTTCAATATCAACTATCGTCTATAAGTTTAGCAGCGGGCGGAAAAGTAGTTCAAAAGTTACAAGTTATAGTACTATAATAATGTGGCGGTATGAATAGTAAAAGTTATACAGTCGGTATTACGATACGAAACACATCGTTGAATTCTTACCTTGGTTGAATATGCTTCAAAAATATTGTCCGGCGGTACGGAACTCACATATCATGTCAGGAATCGTAATAAATCGTAGACTGAAGTATACTTCTCAAGAAAACGTCGTCAACTGAGGTTATAAACAACACGCGCAACAATTGAAGATCGCGCTTGAGTGCGCAGCAGTGCTACGCGCAGGATAAGCAAATAACTTGCCTCGCCGCGAAATTTGAACCGAATTCTCGCCACTGTGTGAATATTTGTTGATATATCTTCTGACCCACTGCACTGCCCACTATGAAATTTTTATACAACTTTTTGCATCGAAGAAGGCACGCTGTGTACAAATTGCAGCCCATTAAATTCGCGCATTTTTTTTTCAATGCTAAGTTGAGTTTCAAAGTTAAAACGATTAGATTGTGTACCAGAAAAATGTTGAGCCTATCAGCGACTCAAATTATTCCGAAGCAAGCTGAATTCTTCGGAAGAAAATTCGCGATTTAAAATTTTTATAAATAAATATCAAATCGAAGAATAGATAGGAAAGAACAAAGTCAAAAGGATGAAATCGTTAAATAGATCATAGTTATAAGAATTTCCAGGTCACAGGTAAAATTAAAGGATAGATCCTCGATTTTTTCAGGAAGTCAGATTCTGGACACCCTCAAGATGTTTTTCGCACAGTTCCAGCTCCTAGAATACCACGGTATGAAAATAGTCATAATTCGTGGGTTTATTGTTTTCCCTTCCTCCTTTGTGTACGTGAAAACATTCAGCTGTCACAACGATAAATTTCTGACTGCGATGTAGAAGGAAAGAGGAAAGCATTAAAAAAAAAAACAATTATTTTACGATTAAATTGAGCAAAAAAATTGATACACATGTGTGATGCTGATGTCGACTGTAGGATTTGTTTCAATTAAATTCGGATTAGAGGGGCATCGAACCGTTGATTGAGAGGAAAGAATCATGTCTACAACAAATTCTATAAGCGACGGTGGTAACATCGTAGAAGGAGAAGCCGTGGAAGAAATCTACGCTTGGATAGACCAAATTCAGTTCTCCAGACCAAAGAGAAACATAGCGCGTGATTTCTCAGACGCTGGTGTGTATATTAATAGTGGAACATGGAAACATGTGTTGTACACACATGTGATCGTTTCATGATAGTTTTGTAAATCTGTTAGCTATCCAAACTCCAAAAGTAATACCGTCGTTAATTTTGCACACAGGCTATAGTGTGATAAATGATTACAAGGATTTTCACTGACAAAAAACTCCTTCTTTGCCGATGTAAATTTAGTTTTGATGGCTGAATTGTTGAAGAAGTATTATCCTCGTTACGTTGACGTTCACAACTACATCGCCGGCAGTAGCATCGCAAAGAAAATTGATAACTGGGCTACGTTGAACCGAAAGGTTTTATCGAAACTTGATATGAAACTGAGCAAGGAAGTTATCGGTCAATTGGCCAACTCTCAGCAAGGTGTAATTGAAAAGGTTTTGAGCAGTTTGAGAGCGAAGATACTGAAGGATTGCAATGCCGACAGAGATTCCCTGTATTTTGATCACGAAGAAAATGGCAGAGGTGGTAAGAACGGAGACGCTGATAGACTGGGAGGTAGAACAGACTGGATATCGCAAGCATAACTTTTCAGGCCTCGCAAAATTGCAACTTAGTTCAATCATCGAACCGCGAATTGAACCAAATTGCATGGTCTGATAAAAATATGATTTTAAATTCAAACTTTCAATTTTTTCAATCAATTATCTACTGAACAACAATACTTTTTAATACTTTTCACCCATGCATCTGCGTAATCAAGATTTTTACACTTGAGGTGACGTTTGTTCAAACTTTAAAAAAAATAGACAAACGATTTGGAGAAATATCTAATTTAACAATTTGTTATATAGAGACGGTGAGATCTTTGCTCAATCCAGATGAGATTGCGAACAGGACTGTTCCTCGTCAGGTTTTTACAAAACTGAAAACGGAGCTACAAGAGAAGAACGAAACGATACATAGTCTGAACCACAAAGTCTCGCATCTTGAAAGTTTGATGAAGCTAAAAGATCAGAGAATTTCCGATTTGACGGCGCAAATAATAAACCCACAAGAGTCATCGATCAGTAGTAAATCACATCTCTTAGGCTCTGGCTTACCAAAAAGTCGGAACAGCAAAGTGTAGGCTGATACCCTACAAGTTTGTATAGAGTCTGTTGAATTCATGTCTACAAATCGCTGTAATATGATAATCTACTTGTAGTTTGCGGGATTTCATTGAGAAATATACTATCGAACTTGCAAATTATATCTTACGGTATTAGAATCAAGTAACTGCACCAGGCAACAATGAATTCATTCAATCTGCATGTAACATTTCGAAACTAAAAGCATTTTGCCTCATGAATTATTTACTCCAATTGTGTGTAATGTGAGCTAATATATTTTGCGTTTTAAATAATCGTGAATAATTTGATGTTCGTATTGAATGAGGAGTCGACAAGTAGCAAGTGAGTGATATTCCTAATTTTTTAAATCAATTTCATTGCTTCATAAAATTAGACTGAAGTAGATTGAATTTTGGCTGATAATCAGTTAAGCTTCAGCATAATACAACAATTTTTTAATATCTGTTTCGAAAGAAGGACAGCGTGCCTAAGTTTTTTTCCATTCTTCACGTTTTCATACACAAAGTTCATTTTATTTGCATCAATTATTGCCTGTAATAGTAGCATAAGCTTATCCAGTGATTATTTGTTTTTAAATTATTTTAGAGTTAATTACGTCAGTAGGGATTAGATTGGCGCCCTCATGCTTGGCGGAGATACCAGAATGACACCGTCGCCACGAACAAACAACATTGGAATATTTCTTTTAGTCGTTCTGTAAACTTCCTCGTAGGTTTCTTCGTCTATCTCAACGGTTGTTACAGTTTCCTCTGCCTCCCCCAGAACCATATTTAAATGTTGATCATAGGCCTGAAATTAAAATGATTAACCACCATTTGTTCAATGAATCAATTCTCATTTAAATAGATCGTAGGTCAGGTAATTGTAACAAAATATGAGTTATTGTTTACTTAAAATTTCCAATATTGGGAGCATTGCTGACATTCTATCTTATGTTGTGAAGAAATAGAATGTGGATCACAAAATTTTATCACAATAATGCAACTTGTTTGATTTGTATTATTTGACGAGGACCGATGGCTCTTGATAATAACGATTGTCACTAACTTTATGTTAGCAAATTGTTATAACTTAATAAGAATAATAATACTGCAAATAGCAACTATTATTCTGCTCGCCTAACTGAAGTGCCGCTGTTATCTATCAATCAGTGTTAAAGAATCGCACTCCTAATAAGCGCTTGGTATGCATCGACACAGTACTAATTTGACAAAATAAGATTCCTAAAACAGAATTACGTGTAGTCTTCCTCTGAGTTCCCTTTCGTTTCTCATTTTGACGTAAATTCGCTCATCCAAGCTGAGTCTGATTAGATCTAACGGTTCCTTAACGTTGATGGCAGGAACCTGTATTGAAGACCGACAAAATTTTAGGTTAGTTGAGGTTAGGGATTGAATTATCTTAACAAAAATAAAATGCGTTACCTGCTCTGCATCATCGGCCATGACGTGTTAATAGTCCCGTCACAAATTACAATGAAAATTTTGACTCATCAATTATTTTCTGAAAACTAACAAACGTCACTTTACGACGCGACAGAAATTTAACCGACTTCGTTCAGCTTCGTTTCACTAACAATTGAATATCGATCTCGATCAAAACCTCGATTGTAGCCGACCTATGAATTCACTCGCGCTCAACACTCGAAGAACGGTAATGTCGGTGTTGACCTTACATACTTATCCAGCCCGGACATGAGGCGTCGATTTAAATCTGAATACTTTATTCTTTAACGTTGCCGCAAAGTTAAAAAATAAGGCACCCAGATCTTTAGAATCCTTTGCCAAAACCATCGCATTACCGGTTTTGAGAAGAAACAAATGAATTCTTGTCGATACTCCCAACTCAAATATTATCAGCGTCCCCCTTTCGGCGACCTAACCTAATATTGAAGTCATAAAAACTGCCAACGGTGCAACTTCTCTATAGTTATACACACCGGACTAATTCCAAGGGCAATTTTTGCTTCCAATTGCGCGTACACCAATTGCCGTCGAGTTTCTGCTAGAACGGACCAATCAGCTACTCGGTTAGCCGAAACAGACGAACCTCGGAAATAAACTGCAGACGCGCATCTCCTCGATACGTATGTCCGTGTTCGAGTAGTAAGTAGTTCGCAATGTGACCACCTCGTCGAGGCGGCGAGCGGCGCTCGAGTAGCAGAATCGAGTCGGTCGTGTCACTGGCAAGTGAGTAACGCCATTTTCTGTGTTTGCGGATAGATATTACGGGCGATAAAGTGACACATTAGGTGTATCGGAGGTTAATTTGTCGGGTGTTTCGAGTGTCGGTGAAATGTTTGGATACCTGGAAAGACGCGGAGCAGATATGGTGAGTGATATAGACGTCAGCCCGACAATAAATGCCTGACATCTTGCCACCGTCTGATGTTGGCCGCAGGTTCGAGCTGGGATGGGTCGTTCGGAGTATCGCACGGTATCATGTGATTGTTGTTTGACAGCACGCTCCAAGGGTCGCTCCTTGCCTTTCCGAACCTCCCATCAAAGTTACGCGCCGTTGTGATTAAACCGATCAATTTTACGCCCCGCCAATGGCCGTGGCGCTGAACCTTGTCACGGGAAAAGGTCGAGGGCGGCACATGGCAGTTGGGGCGCCGGCTATGCGGGGGGTGGTTTTCTTTTGTATCCAAAAACCGACTCTAACTCGGAACGGTGAGAATCCCGCCTCAATAAATTGCTCCCAGCAGAGTGTAGGAACGCAAACGGCGATGTATCAGGACTAATGTCCAAACGGCAATCGACACATATTAATTATTGGTATCTCAGTTTGTCAACCGGAACTAGCGTGAGATCTAACTTCGGATAGATAACTGAATACACGCTCGTCGAGCGTCTCTTGTTCGTTGCTGGAGAAGCGTAACTCAAAACTCTTGTGTAATCTTAATCTTCCTACTCGTTCGAATTCCTCATTAGATTCGTCGATTTTCATATGTTTCTTGAGGTCGGAAGAACATTCCTTCACAGAGTAGAATGCTAAGGTAAATAATGATCCGCCTTTCTTTTCCGGCTATAACTGCACCGGCATAACTCGTGACAAAACGTGTGTAACTTGTGTCGGGTGGACTCAGCTTGCGGCTCGACAAACATCAACTGCATTACATAATCCACTTTTACATCCGCGCTACGAAACGAACTTACAACCGCTGTTCTTGTTTGGCTTTGTACGATTCTCACGCCGCGTTACAAAAGCTCGGACAATCGATTCTCGGATTTCAGTTGCGCGTAACAATTAGTTTCCGAGTAAGCGATTCGAATTCCTGCATCAAGAATCTCGGAATTTACACCTGAATACACGCTACACACGTGCTGCGACAACTGGCGCAGGTATTTGATTATTCCGTATGATTATACGCCGCATTCGCTTATTCACCACACGCACCGCTACTTACCTGCTATGCCTGAATGGTGAATAATAACGGAGGTGCGTAATACAGTCGGCAAAAAGCGCATCATCACTTATCTCGGCTCGGTTCGTCAATAAAATATGCATGTGTGTACATACGGCGCGTAAAAGCGAGAGCGAAACCCGAAGTATAAAGAGCGCCAACGGGACTGATAAGATAAGATACTTGCCCAGAGCGACGATGATATCTCGTATTTCACTCTGTCTCTCTTCGTTTAATTCAAATTCAGGGTTCGTACGCACAGAGAAAACTGGAAAAACTGGCAAAAGTCAGGGAATTCTGTAAATTTACGATACTGGAATTTGTGTCTTTAAAAAATGTCCTTAGCACGTTTTGATAGGGCCGCATAAATGGAGCTGTAAGTGTTACGTTGATTGAATAAAAAAAAGTATAATATTACTTGTTTGTAACCAATGCTTTCTTCTGATTTTCTTTTCTTTCATTCGTTTCTAAAAAAATTAGAGCCTGTAGTTAGGAAATAGATTTGAGTATAAAGTTGACAGTTCAACGATGTTAAAGGTAATGTTATTTATTGAAAAATTTGCCGCTTTTAAGTGATTTATCAGTGAGAAACTCGTATTTATTTGGCTGGAATACCTGGAACAATTGGGACGAACCAAACCTGATATCATATTTATTCCGATGGTAAAATTTTTTCCTGTATCCAGGTATCCGTTGTTGACCATTCGGCGCCTGCGCGTTCACCTTGAACGAACCGATTGCGAGGGAGTCGAAATTGACTCCCAGGTTCATCACTGCCTGCTGGTCAATCCCGGATTATGTGTACCTCTCCAATTCCATCAGGCAAAATTCCCGGTCAGCTTGATTTTTGACGATTAACAGATTGCCGGAGTAATCGTCGTCCGTCAAGTTAAAAACTATCGTTACAATTTAATAGAATAGAATTGTCCGAAATTCAATCAGCCCTGCTTATATTTTCCTTTCCTTCTTTTTTCTTTCCGTCGCAAAGTTAACTTCAGTTTATTTCAGAATCCGGAAATAGTGATTTTCTCCTGCACCGATTCGTTACATGTGTACATCATTAATTGTCAGCTAGGTTGATAAGAGCTGATCTTTTGGCCATTGCGTAATTCTAATTCTTTTCTACGAAACGAACGATTTTTTTTTACCACGACAAATTTGTCGAATATTCTCCAAATCAGGCTGCATGGTGTTAAATAATTGATGAAAAAACTTGTTTGGCCAATTCTTTACACACCAATTTGTCACTTTCACACGTCACAGACACGCGCGTGTACGATTACAATTAACGACACACTGCAGAGATACAAAAACTTTTGACTCGTTAGACATACGTAAACAGGTAGCAGAGTTCTCGAACATGCATTTGAATAATTAAGCGATTAGTCTCGAGTGTTATTGACTCAAGATAGGCACTGCCGTCGTACCCACGTGTAGTCTACAAACTGTACGCGTATTCATTAACGATAAGCTGTTCTATTTCTGTTAAAAAAATGCAGCTATGCTTCTCAGCTTCGAACTGAGATTGTTCGTTAATTTTCAGGACCTTATTATTATACTATGCGACAATGTTGTCGTTGATTTTTTTCTTTTTCTCAATTTTTCGCACGCGATCGGTTCTTCCAGATTTATAAACTTTCAAAATTACGTGATTTTGAAACAGAGAAAAACTTTTGATCAATTTTTTTTGTCTCGGGAATAGATCTTTGTATCGATCGTTTTGGATCCAACTTCTTGAAGAGTAAAGACTGTTCGTAATTTAGTTTCCTTTTACTACCGGCATATTGGGGTCAGCTGTATTATCTGCATGAATATTTTATGAACTGCATATAGAAAAATTTATGTATAGTAGCGGATGCCCGCGTGGTAAATATGTTTTCATTTGATAAAATGATTCGTTATCTGCATTATATACTATATTATACTCCAGTCATAGATTCACAGAGCGCTAAAACTTTTCCACCAGTATCGATTATGAAAACTTCACAAAAATTATCTGTAATCAGTATGTATTTAAAAAAAAAAAAAAAAAACCACCAACAACATTCATTTTTCGGACATCTGGTTGAAAATTTTACTAACAAATTACCTACGAACTGTGCGCATTGACGTCACGACGCATCCGCTTTGCGTTTAAGATACTTTCGTAGTGATACGAAGATGTTTAATAAACTCGAAGCGATTATCTTGACAAATTGAGAAAGATTCTTTTTCTTTACTTTTTCTCGCAGGACGTTTAATTCTTTATCGCAAACTCTACGGCGCTACGAATAATTTATCGTTTACAAGGGGTTAGCGTGACAGCGTGTACATAATTCGCGACAACCCGGCCATGTCTTAATTGCTAATCAGCAACGAGGTGTGACACGAAAGCCTCGCGTGATGATTTAATTATCTTCTTCAAACACCGAGTCTTCGTTACTCGTGTAACCCGTGTGTTATTATTTTTCAGTTTACCAATTAATATCGAATAAACTTCAGCTTGAATTGCATAAATTTTACCCAACCAAATTAAAGAGCGTTGCATATAGATATTCATTATATATACTCATGTCGCGTGTCTTAGGTAAATCTGGAACTTTTTTAACTGCCTCTTGTATCGTCCTTTTTTACGTGTCACTTGTACATCATCGTTCTCGTCAGCATTGATTCTTCATTGTACAACGTCCGGAAAGAAACTAGACCGTAATGTAATTTTTATACGATCTACTATTTTTCACTCTTCTTCGTTGTGGTAAGATTACTTTTCACAAGACGTTACGAAAATGCGTTTATTTACTTTTATAATATCAAATTTAACCCTTTGAGTCACACATTGTTGTGCTGAGTCGACTTTTGTAACACGACAGTATTCTATGATTTTTGGAGCCGCTGATTACGAACCTGAAATCAGATTTTGAAAATTCGAAAAAAGATAGTGGGTCCAATATGGCGGGCGAAAGATTCGAATTTGATCAAACTCGGTCAAAAAACTCTATGCTGGGGTTTTCGGGGTCGCTCATTGGATACGCCGTAATAAATTTTGAAAATCCGATTTCAGATTCGCAATCAGCGACCCCAAAAACTTATAATTTATGTAAAACATGTATATATACATATATGTGTAGAGGGGTAACTTTCTAGGAAATGAATTATTTCTTCAATTTTCACGACTTTTTTCAATGTATTTGTTTGTAACAATAATAACTTATATTATATCGCGATAATTACTCTCGAGTATTGAAAACCTATATTAGTACAGCATCAAAAATAGCAAAAAACTGCAAAAAAATATGTTTTCAAAGTTCTCTAAATATACAAAAAAATTTATATAAAATAGGTGGCAAGAATACTTGCCACTGTGACTCAAAGGGTTAAAAGAGTCAACGGGTCAATTTCCGAATGAAGATATGAAAGGAAAGTTATATATATATACCCGCCTTATATACTCGCAATTTTTATTTTATTTTTTCTCTTTAGTATACAAAACAAGTCCTTAAAAGCGTTCTTGACCGTCGTATAAATGTCGAAGCAAATATGTTCTCACTGAACAACACTTCACATTGCACGGGTATCACGTAAGGAACAATAGCTATTAAAGTTCTGGCATTCCTCTTTAATAAAATATAATTACAGTGTAGGACGTTTGCGTAGGTATAACGTAATAAAGACGATAGTCTTTAACTCACGCATTAGCCTGTATGCAATAATAATCGAAAAATTGCTACTGCAAAATGTGAGTAACACAGAATCGTCCAAGTTTCATCATATCGAAAAGTTAGTAACGTTATCGTAACGATTCACGCTGCTGAAGAAAAATCGTTATTTCGCGATTTTCGGAACTGTTTGAAATTCGGTAAACCGTAATAAAACAAAACGCATTCATATATCTAAATATTAGGTCCTTAAAAATCATTGCACAGATAAGAAAATAGGAATTTTTACCCGATGTTTTGTTACGATAACGTTACCAACTTCAGCATCGTAAAGATTCCGCGCTTTACTAGACAGTATCGATTATAACCACGGTTTCAAGCCGCAGCGGACAGACATATAAATTAATGCAGAAACTCGAGCTGCGGTCAGTTTGTACGCTTCAACATGCACACTGCACAGGTATACTGAGGAAAACTTGATTTCTTCTAGTAATCAGTAAATTCTCGTAAAATGGGTTGTGATTTTTACGGCTTGACGGTGTAAATATTCTTGAAACGACAAGAAAATTTTCTACAAGTAACGTTTTAGCGTGATTATGATTGTCGGTGCTAGATTCTCTGATTATTGCAACATTGAATCTGTTTTTTTTTTTTTTTGTATATTTCTTCCGTTAAACAAGCTCTTATCGTTAATAATTTATTATTGCTCGAAAATATGTCAAGAATTTAATTATTGCCATTAAATGAAAAAGAATATTAACACACGCTAGAATCTTCTTTTCTTGTTACAGCTTGAAAACTGATTTTCGTTTTTTGTTTATGATGAAAAATGATATGTAACAACAGCTGAAAATCTCTAGCTCGGTAAAACAGCGATTTAAATTCGCCCTCAAAATAAACGTTGAATCGCAATAGTAGGTTCGGTACTGACGATAATTAGGATTAGCAGCGTGTAGGACGGTGATTTTTGCCTTCTTTTTGCGTCACACTTTCGATTTGAAAAATACGCTCGGCCTTTTGACCTTACGATTAAAACTAATTGCACGCGGTGACCTCGCCGGCACGTATCGCTCTTCTTGGCAAAGGTCAAGGTGGCCAGCCTCGATTCTGCACCACCTAATCGACCCAGTTGTCACGTGCCAACGGATCGACACGCTGCGGCATAAAGCTGCAGAGAAAACAGCGAAACGGGTTTGAGAAGTTAAACTTTTTACTCGATTTTATATACGTAAACGTACGATGATTGAAAATTATTTATAAAATTATCTGAATTAATGAATCTGAACATGATATTTTGCAGACGACAAAAAATATGTTTGCATGCTGTACAGGAAAAATGTCATGCGGATTTATCAGCAGGAATAGTTCAGAACCGAAAATTTATTGTTATTTCATTCAATGCTAATGATTTTTTCCCAGAGAAATTATTTTATTTCTCGCTCCCAAAGAAATATTGTATACATATATGCGACAAAAAAAAAAAGAAAAGTCTGTTAAATTGTTTTAATTCCGATAATATATTTCAATTTCTTCAGATCATATAAGTTCAAACGGTTACTTGTTTCAAGCTGCTTGAATCATATACATTTTTCCTCACACTGTATCAAATTCATCGAATTACATTACGGTTAACTTTGACAATTCCAAAATTCTTCTCATTGTCAATTTGTCTTCTCTAGTTTGGTGTGTTGCGTTAAAAAGCGTTCCAAACTTGTTACCATTTTGTAGCCTTAGTCAGAGTCGCGAATTCCAATTCAGCATTCGCATTACCGAATGAAAAATTCGTAAATCATCGTGTTTATGTGAGGCTTCTTGCAAGAAGCATCCTTCTTCGTACTTCTGCACTTTTTGATCTCTGAAATAATTATACGCCTATGTAATTGCAGCCACCACAAAAACGTGGAACGTGAAACAAGTTGTAAGATATATTTCTAAGTAATATTACGATTATAATATCGCGAGTGCACCGGACAACTTTTTCCGAAAAACCAGATTTCAAATTTCTCTATCGCCGTGATGTGTATAATTGCTGTGTCATTTCCTTGGTTCACGATTTTACCTTAATTCCAAACGCCCGCAGGTGATCTAGTTACACACCGGAGGCCAAGACTTCGTTCTCCTTGTGCGATGTGCACGCTAGAGTTTCTCGTCATGTTAGGTACAAAGGTATGCATACAAAAACTCGTTGAACTCGTTTGCTCGCAGTAATAAACTATACGGTTGAAAAAGAAAGAACTGAGAACTATTTTCCCTTCTTTTACACGACAATACGCACAAAAACAAGCGCAATTTCGTACTCGAGCATCATTTTTACTATAGATGTACAGTAAAAAGGAAAAAAAAAAAAAAAAACTGTAGCGAACCCGCCCAAATTAAATTCTTATAAACAAAGTTTTCAATCAAATCATGAAATTCTATTAACGCGATATTATATTTATAACACATTCTCGGTACCTTATTTTTCACATCGTTTACTTTATTAAAGTTGCTGCTTATCTATAAGCGAGGCTTTAATTGGTCCGAAGAACTTGGCGAATATTTGCAGTTTGTCGAACGACTTTAGGTCGTGTGAAAAATCTAAAAAAAATAAATAAAAATTATACATCGCAATGACTACACGAAGTCGAAGGTTCACTTTTCAAATTAGCGTATTATTCAAAAAAAAAATAAAAATATCGACAGGTTGGTGTAGAGCAATTGTTTACCTTCGTACACTCAACGCAAAGATTACAACTAGACATAGATGTTGTTTTATTTTTCATCTGGAGTTTTTCTTTACATCGCGTGGAAGTCACGCAAAGTATTTTCGATTCGTTTCGCCGATCTTACGTGCGATCGGTACGTGCGAATCGTACATGGTACAATTTTTTTGATTTTTTCCTGCTCCGAACAGTTTTAACGTGTAAAATTGACTAGATACAAAAAACTTTTTATTGGGAAACGAGGCATGACTATTACTTTACGCAATTATGTCGTATCCAATTATCGCGAAAAAATGAATATAGCGACAAATATGGTCCAGTCGACGCAAATGCGATTTTTTTTTTTTTTTACAACAAAAAAGTCGTATAAATCAGATGAGAGACGTGATTGACTATTTCTTTTTGCATTAAAAATCAAGTTTGAAAGCTCAAAGTTTTTTCTTTCTAATATTTTGTCTCAAATCTGATAGTTTCCGAAACGCAACAACTCAACTAACGAACATTCTCCATGTTCGAACCGAAAAAATTGCTCCTTCACTCATCAGAGTCCCGAACCCAAAAATTTTATCGATTTAAATTTTGAAGAAATTCAAGCTACTCCAGTGTGAACCTATGCAACTTTTTAACCTGTGAAAAAAAAAACGTACGAACCTTTCTAAAAACGATAATGTAGGTTTTGATATCCTTTTTAAGTTTACCGTAGAAAAGAACGGAGGAAAAATTTTCCTCCAAGATGCGGGGTTAATCTCCGGTTGCTATAAAATAGCCGAAAAACGGCCACATTCAAAAATACGTACCAGGGCCAAAAAAAAAAAAAACAAAAAAAAATTGTAGGGAATCTTATGAAAAATCAAAATGAAGGTAAATCTGTCCTTTTTAAAACGCCGCTTGCAACGTTTCAATGAATTCATTTGCGAGTCTGCTATCTAACTTTTAGTGCGGCAAGAAATTTCGACTGGTGTACCGAAACCTTTAGCCTGCAGTGTATATACATATATAAGACATCCCTGGTAGCGAGTCGATAATTTTTTGCCTCCTCGTTTTTCTTCCTTGCAACGAAAAGCTTCCCCGCTCCTCCCGAGCTTTGTTCCGTGTATGGTTCAATGAGGAGGCTGTAGGTATGTAAGCGAATCGAGACCGTAGAATCAACGACCTGTCGACGCGTGTATATGTGCATGTGAGGGGTATACGCAAGTATCGCAACACAAGTACACAAACGTGCAGTAGGTATGTAATATATAATAACGTATACACAAAAGTACGTGAAATAAAAACTCGCGCAATAAAAAGTCATGCACACGAAGGTTGTGTAACCGTATACGCAAAATCGACGTTGCATACCTTTATCATAATCTACTTGCGTACTACCTGATTCTACGTAGATGAAGAGGAAGAAGGTGGAGGTGGAGGTGGAGGTGGAGGTGGAGGTGGAGGTGGAGGTGGAGGTGGAGGTGGAGGTGGAGGTGGAAGAGTGCGACGCCTCCGCGCCGACCGTGACGAACTAAACCGTGAACGGGATATCCGAGTAGAGTTGAGATGCTCTCCTCCTGCAGCCTTATTCTTATTACCCTCCCGTACTTACTTACTCACTTACTTACTCACCGAGCATGTACGTATATCGTATTGCCCGCGGCTTATTTTTTCACCACCCGCTCACTTTTACCTTTTATCCCGTTTCTGGTGTCGTCGCATTTTTCTGGAAATTTCATTTCATCTAGTGCCAGTTCAACTTTTAAGTTCAGCGTCAAACACTTCAGGTATGATCTGTTTTAAGTCGGGGTGGAGTTGAAATTCCGAATTTGAAAAGTTCCTGTGCCGCCAAATTCTGGAAGTAAATCCGAACGAAACAATTCGGATGCAAAAAATTTGTGTTTCATTTTAATTTCGACGTGTTTTTAACCTATGCGATACTATATTTGTGATATGATAATACCCAAAATTTTGTACCACTCTAGGCTTTTAGCCTCGTCCTTAACCGTGGACGAAAAATGTGTTGATTAATTTTTTGCGTTAAAATTTGTAGCGCTTGTTACGGTCGTAAGAAAAAAAAAAAAAATGTTTTCCTAGCCTCGTTTTTGTTTAAAAAAATGTATTGCAAATCTTTGCAATGTGAAATCTGGTTTTGTTTTATATGGACCTTCACAGGAACGATAAAAACAAAATGATTTCTTTCAAGGATCTTTTTGCGTTCAATAATAATCATTTGATTAATGATACGTAAATGCTACGCGTCTAGACATGGAAATTAGATGAATTTTCAAAAAACCAAACGGCTGAAAGAAACTTAGAAAATTCAAAGAATTTCAAATCTTGGTCATTTTTACGAATTTTATACAAGATACAACCATGAATTGATACGGAGTTGAAGTTTCTAACGGTAATGTAAACGATCCATTTTTAGAAAAAAACTTTATTTCGAGGTTTAGAACTGTCTAAATTACATTAACAATCGTACAGGAAAACATGCGCATAATTTGGAAACTCAAGTCCTTCTTCAAAGTCATTTTAAAATTACAACATTTTCATTCTTGTCGCAGTATTTCTTTGCTTCGAAGCCACTAATTTCAACCCCATGAATTTATTTTGTATAAACCTGCTTTCTAAGGACAATTATTAAGTATCGATTCAGCAACGATCGATAAACTTAAATTAAAAATTGATCTCGATCATTTTCTATTCATCCCGCGCAATGGCGCATGAATCAATCCAGCTTCATCGTCTCGAATCGTTTCGCGGTGAACGATCGGTGTTAAAAAAAATCATATCAAAGTCGCGGAGGAAACTGCCTGCTCGTCAAATTAATTCTTGCAGAGCGGATATACATATATATATATATACATATGTATGTATACTGTAAAGTTGAACGCCTGTAACTCGTTTATACGTGTCATCACAGTGCTTTTAACGTATCCAACAGCTCGTGCTCTGCAGGGTTGCAGGTTTACTTCCGCAGCATGCAGAGAAACACGTGCTCTGCTCTGCAACGTGTGTGTGTGTGTGTGTGTGTGTATCTTGAATGTTTAAGCTTGAGCATATAAAGTACAGATGCAGTGCCTTTATAGTTATACTCGTATATACGCACGTGTGTATAGTATACTTTGTACACCGCCACGCGTGACGGGTGCCGGATGTAACATCGGGAAAGGGTTCACGAGGAACGCGCAGCTGACGAACGACGATTTACAGTCGATTTTATTGCACCGCCTTGCGTTTATTGTAAGCTGACGAGGAGTTGGTTCGGTTCAAGAGTCGATCCCAGTTGGCCGACTCGCTTGTAGATCTGTACAGAAAAGCCCCGAGCTTTTCATCGTGGTTTATTGTTATACGCGTTCCGCGACATCTAGGGCATCAGTTTAGAATGTAACGTGTAAATTATTCTTGACGTCGTTGGACTAGTAATAATAATGATTGTAATTTTTTTTTTTTCATAGTCATTGCTTCGAATCGAACTATCATGAATTATTAATTGGAGTCATTTCGAGAGTGGTAGAATTCTTTAGAAGTATTGTAGTACGTATTTCGTATCACGCAAGTTTTAATCGGGTGGGGTTGAAATTCCGAATTTGATACGTTCCGAAAGCGCCAAATTCGCATGACGGCAAACAATCTCATTCTAGATTTTATTGGACTTGGCGCGAAAAAACTTTATTTTCTTATATCAATTATTAAAATTGAATGTTAAATATTTTTCAGTCAGCGAAAATTCTTTCCAATTCCCTTGTCACTACTTTTTCGATTTTTAAAGACGCGTCTATCATCCTTTCAGGGTGTCTTAAAAATTTTCGAAAAAATAGAAGGTTCACCTGAACCTGTAAAAAAAAAAACATTTTGTCGCGATTTGGTCGGATAAAAAATTTCTTTTTGGTGTCTAAACACATAAAAAAGGAAATTGTTTACTATGATGGGTCTTCACCTTTCGGTATTTTTTTTTCTTCTTCGTTATACAGATTTTACAAACACGGTCTTTTTCATGACTTGACAGTCACCGTTCGTATAGCGGTGTATATTTCAAAAAAAAAAAAAATACGGAAAAAACTGAATTCAGCTATGTCTAAGACCCTACTACACTATTACAGAGTAACCCACTCACCTGGAAAACCTAAAAGTTTCAGGGAATTTAAAAACGCTAATGGGGAAAATCTCAGATTTTCATTCGAATTGACTCCTTTTGAAAGAGCACAAAGATACCGCGAAAAAGATACAAAAATTTTCAATCCATCGTAGGGCTAATGAAGTATCTGATAAAAATAGAAAAAATGTCATGAAACGACTGTATTTTGGGTCCTGGAAAACCTGAAATTGTCGTGGAATTTAATTTCCAAAAATTAGCAGCCACTCTGGAACCAACAATAAATTACAAAATAAAAAACATACAATAATAATAACAATGATAATAATAATAATAATAATAATAATATATCGGGCTCCAGTTGACATGGAATAATGCCCGCTCCCGGCGGGACGTCGGGACGCCGGGCGTCGGGACGCCGGTAGCAGCGTGTGCCTGGGTGGGGCCCGTTCAACTCGCAAGTGACTCACGCTCAGCTGCGCCTCGCCCTCGCCTTCGGCTTGATCAATATTGCACACGCAGTAGACACCACGGCTGCTGCTCTCCTCTCCTCTCCTCTCCTCTCCTCTCCTCTCTCGGTACTCGCGTAATCCTCGCTATTCTTTCTCTTCCGTTCCCGACCTCCACCATGACTGCAATATGTACCGCCGCCCTCTCGAGAAGCTCGGATGCATTTCCTACTTCCTTCGTCACATGCGTGCAATTCTGCGCCAGGGGAGGATTATTTTTATTTGCACTTCCGATGCGGTGATGTCACGTCGATCATCACGCGATATGAACTTGAATATTTTATAACGGGGAGCAAAGTTTAACCCTGACTACTTTTTTATTTACCTTGCTCTTTACATTCTTTTATGTTTTTACACCGTTCGAATCGTTTCCGCACATTTCGACGGCGGTACGGAAGAACTTGATGTGTCAAATTGCGAAAGAAAAACGTGACACCTCAGATTGGGCCAGAAGAAGGTGACATCTCAAATTGTGAATGAAGAACGTGACGTTTTGACTGAGGTCAAATTTTTCATTGTTAAGACGCTGGAATTTTAGGCGCATGAATTTTACGAGATATTTTTTTCGAGTGGATTCAACAATTGTTTCAATCGTCTTATCGTTTGTTCAATGAGACCAAACCCTCATTTTCAATTTTTAACTTCTCGTTTCTCTGTTTTCAGAGAAAACGGAAAGTTATTGTAGCCATCCTAAAATGAAAAGTTGACTTTTCATTAGATCTCCACGTTTTGAGGCTTAGAAAATCACCTACAATCATTTTCAGATCGATGTCTGTATGTGTATGTATGTACGTATGTATGTACGTGATCAATTTTTTTGTCCGCCGATATCTCGAGAACGAGTTACCGGATTTCAATGACTGGGCTCAATCTTCCAAACTTCGAACCGATTAGATTTTGGCTTCGACCAGTTCAGCACCTTTTCAATTATTTAAATAACAAAATTCCAAGAAACCATATAAAAATGACATCTTGAGAATGGAAGAATGGATTTGAATGATAATTGGTACTATGAGGTGTTTTAGGTCGCTGATCATGAATCTAAGGTCAGCTTTGCAAAATTTAAATTTGGTGTATTTAATAAGCTAAAAAAAAACCAGAAACATTTGAATTTCTATGAAAATCGGTAAGTACTCGGTAACTACGTGAATCTGATCCCCGACATTTTAATAAAAATTTTTGTCGGTAGCACTCATTTATGCCCATTTTCGTAATTTTTGATTTCGTTTGTACCCCTGAGGGTGCGAACTCAGAGGTGATTAAAAAGGGCTAAAACTAGATCGTTGTTCGTACCTATACATATATTGATGATAATTGATGATGATGAGGGACAAAATTATTGAGTTAAGAAGTAAAACTTGAGGACTAAACAAAAAGGTATACAAGTTTGTGTTAATTCATTATTTTCGTCTTCATGTTTTTCGTTTACAAAAATTATAACATGAACTATGCTAGAATGATTCACATCCCTTGAGGATTGCAATAAAATGCAAAAAACTTGCCAACATGAAGCAATGTACCAGACGTGCGTTCCAGATATTTTATGACAAAGTGAGGGATCGCGTAAACTCAGCGCGCTGATTATAACGGCACCTTAGCTTTCAAGTCATCCCAAAACTGCAGACGTTCTTTGAAATAAGAATATTCAACGGTGAGAGCGAGATCGGCCATATTTCCGATGCGAAGGTCGTTGTCCGTCGCGATCGAAAACGGTTCCCACTTCGTGTCGCAGCTAAAAGCCGAAGTCGTGGGTCTCCTGGAGATATGTTTTTGAGTTGAGGTTTGAAATGATTGCTAGCAACAGATCGACTCTCGTGTTTAACAGCCGAACCAACTCACCCCTCGATAGCAAACGACGTCCACAATTCTATCATAGTGTTCACCATTTTGTAATCTTTCTTGCTTCGAGTTTCGTTAAGACTGGAAAAGGTTGCCGTGTTTGGGAACAGGTATATTAGTTCATCACCGTGCGATACGCCATAATTCGCCGTATCGCCGGCATACGCGTTCGTTGAGCTTAATACACCACGATAATCGAAGTGGTAAAAATATTGTGGATTCTCAGCCGTTGTAAACTGCTGTCGGAGTGCGTCGTAAACCGGATAGATAAAATGAACGTCACTCGCGACGACTGTTAAATTCGCGAGTATCTGTGAGATAACAGAATTGTAATTTTTTGTTATTCAAAAGTTTGTTGCAATTGAAATATTCATGCTACCTACCACATTTTTGTCGGCTTCGAAATCTTTGAAGTAGTATGACTTGATAGGTTCAACCCAAGCAGCTCCCGAATCCGGCAAATATTTCCAGTTCAATATAATAGGTAAAACGTGGTCGAAGTTTGCCAGAAAGTCATCGACCATTGACTTATTTTGATAGAAAGCTGATAGGAATATAAAAACAAGTTTGATAATAAGTTGAAAAACGAAGCACCTTGAAGTTTGTCATCGGTAGTTGGTACAATTTTTTGCTTTATCGCCAAATGATGGTCAAAAAAAGTTCTGCATACGCAGTGCGAGAAATCACGTCAAGTTCTGTGATGCAAATTGCACGAGATTTGACAATCGAAAGAAGATTTCAGAAGTATATAACACTGTCCTGCAAAAAAAAAACTTTTTTTTCTTCTTCTTATTATTATGTGTCATTATAATAGATTTGTCGAATTGAAATATAATAATAAAACATATGTACCAACCACGTATACTTTTGATGTAATGTTTTTTTTTTTTTTTTTTGTAATAATACTCTATTTTTGCTTACAAATTATAATCAAAAATATAAGACTACGTAAATAGATTAAACTAGTATAAAATCAAAAATAAAACAACAACAAATTATGAATTTTAAACAATAAAAAAAAATAATATCATGTAATGTATACGTGACAGCAAAAAATGGAAAGCAAATATAGATTTGGCGCATTAAAACCTTCGTATATACAATATTTATTTTGTATTTTTTGAATGAGGAGAATTTCGTTGCAGACCTGTGGAATTATTCATTCGTGAACACTTGCAGAAACATTGTTTGAATTGAATCAATTCACTTAGATAAAATCAATCAGGCACCAATAAATTCATCCGCTCGTGATCAAATTCAGATATTGAAAGTTCCTGAGGATCTAAAAAATTTTGATGATTACTTGATAGCTATGTGTACTTACCAAAAGTCTGAATTAATCCTTCATCTTGGCAGACACCTAAAATCCGAGGCAAAACTTGAACCTGACCATTGCGAATTAAATTTTGGGGACTATCAGTGAGAATGGCACCATCGATATTTGGCTCGTCGGTTGGGCCCCACACGATTGACGGGAATGATCGCCAAGTACTGAATTTCGAGTAAGCACCTAAAATGTCCGAAACATCAACTGTCCGCAAGCATTGAATCAGTGAATCCGTTGATGTATTGGAACAGCCAACATATTTGCCAAGGTCAAATGCTTGGCCAGCATAAGGGCCGCTTGGTCTATAAGACCACGCCCCAAGGCCGGATCCACTTTCCATTATGTATCTGTGGAAGAGCCCTGCAGAAGCAGAAAATAGGTGTTCTAATATCGAAAAGCTACCGATGTATTGCACTTGAAAATATGTACGCCAGACTTTGTCACGAAGGATATGGGCCTTGAGTCGTTACAATTTGGCTGAAGACTCGTTGCAAAGAAACAAAACCCCGCCATAAGTACCTTTTGTATCTGAGTGTCAACTGAATTTGCCCTTACCAATCGTGATGTTCGTCATTGTCAGAAGATGGGCTGAAACCGCGCCTGAACTTTGTCCAAACAACGTCACCTGATCAGGATCGCCGCCAAAGTACTCGACGTTAGCCTGGACCCATTTCAGGGCGAGGACCTGGTCCTTCAAGCCCCAGTTTCCGGAAGCCACCGTGTCACCGGTGCTCAAATATCCTAATGCTGCTAGACGATAGTTGAAGGTTACGAGAATCACATCTTTCTCGAGGAGGTATTCCGGGCCATAAATCGACGAAGTATCGCTTCCGAAGCTGAATTCTCCACCGTAAATGAACACCATCACCGGAAGTAATCGCGAGGTTGTATGTTCGGGAAGCTGAATGCAGAATCGCCTCATTAAACTGACTTACCTCGTGTGTCGACATTGTTTGTATGATATCTTGACCGTTTGAAGGAGTGAGTTACGTTATTTCCCATTCACAATCACCTTTGGAGTGTACACATTCAGATACAGGCAATCCTCGTCCCCCGTTATTTCGGCGCCTGGGAATGAGACTTGAGAGCATTGATTCGAATTGACAGTAGCGTTTCGAATCCCGTTCCAACAACCAGCTGCCACCGGATTCGCGAATCTACCATGTCAAAAAGTACATTAAAAATTTATTGGAAACTGCTTCAAATATATAACAGTTTTTTGCATTTAGCTCGATCTTGATCACATTTTTTAAGTTGATCATCACTGATGTTTGAAAAAAATAACATGTAGCCATCAGTGTCGCAGACTCAGAAAATTTTCTAAACGAAATGACAAATTTAGATATAATGATGTCGTTGGACGGAATTCAGAGATATGTTGTTTTTTAACCAAATTCTGAGGTACGATGTTTCTGAAACGACTTTTAATTTACATCGATGTTTTTCTCGCCCGTTTATGTGATGATATCAGCATCCGCATGTCACATCGCGCAATAACTCAAAAACTTTCAAATTCCTGACTAACGGTTACACATATCTATTAAATTTCACATATTCTACAAACCGAAGATTTCCAGTCGGTGGTTGCGCGTAAGGAATTCCCAGGAAAGCTGACACACTTCGATTACTGTGCGTCGTCATTATTTTTCCCCGCAGGATTCCTTGACAAATTTTCACTTGAGGTTGATTATTTTTCCTCGCCAAATCACAGCTCGAAAAGAAGAAAATTGCCATGAATAAAAGCAGGATGAGATCCTTCTTCAGGCACCACGACAACGTCGCCATCTCGCGTTCAACTTCAACGCCAGGATACTTGAATCTAATATAAAGCAAAAGAGCGTGTCAATTCAAATCACGAACCAGATAGTGTTAGTTTGATACATACATCAAATTCAGATATTTCACTACTGTTAAATTTCGAGTACAATAATTATTGGTATCGGTTTTGAAAGAAGTAACGTTGTTTTGCACCAGTATAGGAATAAAACGAACGGAGCATAGATACATATACGAGTATACAACTGTTATTTATTGTGATATTATCGAGTTGCACGCACCTAGTACAGAGGCGTTATCACGTGTTGGCAATTTACACGTAACTGCCTGTCTGAGCTTACATGATTCCAGAATCTTATACGCTCGTACACATATTCGTTTATATGGACACATATGCATACGAACGTATAAATACATATAGTACACGTGAAATAAGCAATGTTGCATTTATGTATGTACACTGTAAAAAATTTCCGGTGTAAACAAGCTCGGAGTTGTTGTTTAGGAATATCGGTGTCACAATCAACACCAATAAAGTGTATGAAAGACTCCGGCGATGTTGTAATTAAAAATGATGTTATCTTAACTAAATCGACACCATCTGCAGTTTTTAACTCATACTGACACCTTTTGGTGCAATTTGAATGACTAAGGTGTGATTCAGCCTCTTCAGAAGTTAGTAAACAAGCTCGGTGTTATTGGCTGGGGATTTCGGTGTCACGAATAACACCAATGAAGTTTATGAAATACTCCGGCAATGTTGTTGGGATTAAAAATGATGTCATCTTACGTGATCAATACCATCTGCAGTTTTTTACTCAAACAGACACCTTTCGGTGCAATTTGAATAATCAAGGTGTTGATTTACCCTCTTCAGAAGTTAGTTTATCTTCAAAATAAAAATTCCCATAGTCACAATGAGCCTCGTCTGTGGTACGAGGTATACTCACTGTCTAGATGTCGGAAATCTTCGTACATAACTTGAGAATTGTATTCAGTGATTATATCTCACCGTGCGCGAGATTACTCGGGAAAAAAATAGTCCGCCCTAACACGATAAAATTAAATAAAAACAAACAAATTACAATTCGAATTTGATCCAATAAGATTATATCAGATTATACGCATGTATGTATAAATTAGTATATATTATATGGGCAACATTTATTCGTTAATTCAAAATTTAGCACTATATGGTGTCGAAAATGACGAGTTGCGTGTGTTTAACAAGCTGACCGTGAGCCAGCCCTCGATCTTCCCGTTATCACACTGCAGGTTCCGAGTTGACGGAATAAAAAAATATTAATATCCAATTGGATAAACACATTCCTGAAACTTCACTTATCGCTTTGAGCAGGCCTTGTGAAGGTACAGTATTTTTTTCAGATTCTCCAATCATGTCCTACATCGTGAAAATGACTCTAAAATAACGCTGCGACGCCACCGCGGGTAGCGGTGGACGGCAACCGACTCGGCGCGCCGCAATTTCACGCGCATCGACACCTTTAATGATTTTTTACTCGAAAACGAAGAAAAACACCCCTCTGGAATTAATTCACAGGTTGTAGTACAGTTCAAGGAATATGTCGGAATTTTAAAAAATTTTTTTGATCGTGTCAGTCACTGTTTTAAAAATCTTTGAAAAATTAATTGTTAAATAAACAATTGATAACAACTTTTTTTTACCATTTCATATTTTTTTTTAAACTTTATGGAGCTTTCCGCGTAATTTGAAAAAAAAAATATATTGTATCTAATTTTTTGCCAAAGTTATGAATTTTTGAAAAAAATGGGAGTCTAATTTGTTATTGTTAATAAAAAATCGAATTTTGCATTACGAGATTCGCGCTTTGGCACAAAAATCTAACTCCCCCTACACAATCCACATGCCAAATTAAAAAAATATCTAAGAGATGACTGATCCGCTTGACGCGGAATAGCCCATATGTATAAGCAAAAATAAGTTTATATATGTATATATTTGAAAGCACATGTATGGTGTTTACCTATATAACAGAAATTACATATTGACTTGGATTATCTTATGAATCACTGTATTTTATTTTTAAGCCCTACCTCATGTGTCATATATGCATATACCTATATTCATATAAGAAAAAATAGTCGGTTTGCCAATTCTCTGGTGTTATTACCATGGTGTCAATTTTTTGGAGTTGTTCTCAGGGTGTAAGTTCTATAGTGCTATATTGCGGATGTCAATTTTCTGGTGTTATCAACTGGGTGTCAGTTTTTTGGTGTTATTGCCAGGATGTTAATCCGCTGGTGTTCATTCGCAAGGTGCTTATTCAGTGCTGTGGATTCTTATGGTGTCCATTTCGATGTTGTTATTTCGCGGGGTTCAAATTCCTTGGTGCTGATTTTTATGGTGTCATAATTGTCTGGGCGTCAATACTCTGGTGTTATTCTGAAGGTGTCAGGTTTCGGGTGATACTGCAATCGGTGTTACTTCGGAACACCTAACTTTTAACACCGTCCGTTAACACCAAGCATGCACACCAACGGAGTGGACTTTTCGGGACTACGCGTGGTGTTAAAATGGTGTTGATTTTGACACCAAATTTTTTACAGTGTATATACGTGTATATTCGTAGCTAACACAATTTGCAGAGAATTCGAAACACACGTATCAATATCAGCTTGTCGCATATAAAATATGGTATGTAAATTATCATAAAAGCTAAATGTGAATTTACAGTGTGACTTGAAGAACCACCTATTTGCGTTACATGAATATTCATCCTATGCATTTTTAGTTCCTTGCTGCCTAGAAACGTAGATTTTTTTAATTGCATCGAGTGTTTGCATACATAATATTTGAACGCTCCTGAATTAGCCGGGTCAAAATACTCCGCATTTGTTTGCATGTCGTTATTCAAAAATGGCAATAAATGAATATGCCGAGACGAAAGAACACAGAATGAGTTTAGGTAGATAGCAGATCTAGGAGCAAGGTATAGCAGTCCAACAAAGCGATAACTTGTCCAGCGTTGAGCGCAACATACTCAAAAGTTGTTTGCCAAGTAACTCGAGTTCTTCCGTCCAATATGTAAAACTATACGCTACAGAGCCCAAATGCTACTGGCGCCTTTTGTGTACTGAGAGCCAGTCCAGAGCCAGTAAGAATACAAAACTTTTTGGAGGTTCAGGTTTTGGGACCTACTAAGGTCATCAATTACTTGGCGGGCGTCATCAAAGTGTGGAAATATTAGACTTCATTCTTGGGTTTTTTTCAGGTACTCTTTGTTAGATCCCGTCTGTGCTTTTTAAGAGAGACGAGTGACCGATATACTTTCCCAACTATGCTCTTGACTGGCAGCTCCCTATATTTAATGTAGAAGTGAACCCGAGTGGAAATTGACGTCAGGATTTAGGCTAGGCCCTCTGCTGGTTTGCCTGACTGCCTCGTCAGGCTGGCTGATAAGGCCCTGATCAAGCTTTTAACGCAGCATTCTAGAATCACCGAATCAATCTGTATTTGTCAGGCCCTGATCAGATTCGATGGTCACGCCCTGGTTGGGCTTGTTTATCAGGCACTCAACGTATTTGATGGTCAGGCCCTAGCTGAGTAGAAATTCTAATTCGGTCGGAACCAGGATCTCATCAGGCGTGCCTTAACTGCTTATCAAGTCTCAATCACAACTGGATCAGGTCCTCATCAGGCGTTTACAGGATAATTTTACGCACCGGGAAAAATACTGGAATTTTCCAGAATTTTAGTGAATAATTCGTATTTGTGGGGAACATTTTTTCACATTCTTCCCATCCGCTCAGCACGGTACGTCAATTTTAACGCAACGGAGTAATAAGGCCTTTAAACGCAGAACGATATCGATTGATTTCGCTGTAACTCTCACTTGTACGAGACCAAAGATTTCTTACGATTACTATTCGCAGCTGATCCCAATAATCGAAGATGAATCGGTGAATCTCGTTTTTGAAAATTTCAGATTGCTAGAAATCGAAAGGAATTCAACTTGGCATGATTACATTTTTTTTTTTGTCAGCTTCAAACACTCACCGATTCATCTCCGATTATTGATATTATCTGAAAGTGGTAATCGTAAGAATTCTAAGCAGAATAAACTTGTATCGTTTTTCGCCTAACGGTCTTATTATTGCGTCGAACCAAAAGCGCCGTGCCATGCTGATAATGAGAGAATCCGGGAACTTAATTAAAGACTCTAATATACTTTAGACGTTCAAATTATTAATGTACCCTGAAATCCTTAACATGATGATAGAAAGCTCTCGCACACATTGCTGTGACTGCAGATTTTATTGATAGAATTTCATATTTCGCAAGCAATAAACAACATTCATGACGACTGAAGCACGGTGTTATAAAAAACATACGATAGGTTTGTTATTTCTTCGATATGCAAAGTAACACGAATATGCAAGGTAATACCGGTAATCGATGTTAAAAAGTACAGTTAAATGTACAGAAAAGTATAAAGTGTAAAGAATACACCCTGATTTATCAAGTTCTGTCAAAACACCACTTGATCAGACTTTGGAAAACGATTTGTCAGATTTATTAATTTTTGAAATTACGTTACTAATTATTAAGTTCTATATGTATAGATGCGAAAAGAAAGCTACCGCAAATGAGTAACCGGATACCCGTAGGCAGATATCCATAAAGTAATATTTTGTAAAACGATACTTCGTAAAACGTCTGGATGGGTTTTTGCTTAACTTAAAATCTGGATTCCGATTCAGTATAAGTATATTCAAATATACCAAAGATTGTTTTATTCTGCCAGACCAGATACTTTTTTTAATTTGGATGGCTGTGCAATTCACAAAGAAGTCGGTTCCCTTGTGGTGACCAGTCTTAATTCTACTTAAAACTAGTGAGGTGTGTGCGTGTGTGTGTGGTTGAGGGATGGATGTTAGATGGCAGATCTGGTCCAAGAGGGGTGGAATATCGTGGGGAACGGTGGCTGACCTTGGAAATATCGAAGTTCCTTCGTCCTCCTCTCGTTTTCTCTCTCACTTTTTCTCTCTGGTGCCCGGGTCACTTTTTTGGGTGTACTTGACGAAGGCTCGAGTCCTACTGAGGCTCGGTATCCGTCCGTACATCACATCTTTGGTTAATGTCCGGTTTTCCTCAGCCATCTTCAACTTCGCTTCGCGAGTTCGAAGCTTATTGTGGAACGCACTTAGTAGTGCAACGTCATAAAGCAATATGAATAAAATCAAATGTCGTCAGAATAAATCATGTGTTTAAACGCCATGAGTACATTAACCTCTGGAGGGCCGTCCTGGCTTCTTTTGAAGCCAGCAGGTAATTCAGAAGCTTCACCGGCTGTGTTTACTATTTATATACATATGTTAATTAGACGTCTGAAAAATGTCGAATTTCAAAGGAAAAATGCCGCCCCTCTAAAGATTCAGCAAATCATCGATGGAGATCGGAAAGAGTATGGAGCCGATCACAAGACTTTGGGAGACAGTAAGTCTCAATATGGTATCCGAATTGTGAAAACTGCCGCGATATAGGATTTCTGATAATTCCGAATTAACAATTCAACGTATTTTACCGACGTGCATGTATCGCATGTTAAATTCAGCAAACAACGTAGTTAATTGAAAGATTTATACATTTTTTTCTCCAGCTGTACATTAGAGCCAAAAATATCGACTTATTTATCCCTACTTGACTTGTTTTTTCAAAAAATGAGTCTTAATGTACAAACTTGAAGAAAATCGTGAGTGTGTTTTATTATCGAGTTACAGGACAATGACACAGAAGTCATCCGAGGTTTCAGAATTAGCAGGATGCGAAATGCCGTCTCTAAACCCGCGGAATCGTCTCGTGTTTCATAGCTGCAGGCGTGCACTTTTCTGGCTACTTTTTCCACCACCTGAACCTACCCCACTTAACTCACGACCTCTGATTCTGCAACGCTTAGCGTCGCGACGCCCTTTTCCCGTAACTTTCCGCAGTCGAATTGTGATCACAGAATGAAATACCTCACAGGAATTAATTGTACTGACCACACAGCTGAAGAGGCGAATTAAAAAGGCTGTAAATGTCTTTTTTTTTCTTTTTTCTTTGAAAGGCATTTAGTCTTTTTTGATTGTCCTCTTCAACTCTGGTTAGAAAATCAAAAGTAATAAAACCCCAATAATAACCAATAATTTTCAAAATTTCGCCGCACTCCTCGGCAGCACTTGAAAAACTCCATCAGTAGCTACACTTCAACAACCACTTCCATCTACGTACTTCAGACGAAGTGTTTAGCACCGGGCGCTCCGTACCTCTCTACCTCTCTGTTGGTAACATTGGCTTAACCGGAAGACGGAGTACCAACGCGGTCGCGGAAGTCGAGTACGGAGGTGTTACAATCCGGCGGCCGCATAAGCGAAGGCAGAATTGAGTCGATTCGCTAAAAGTGCAGAGGCTGCCACAGCCAAGCGAATAACGCCGGTCAAGACGAATTTTGAAAGAAGAAATAGTTTTATCGGATAAAGGTGGCTTTTGTAGAAAAATGATCTATCTTCTCGAAACATTTATTGTAAATAACAACTAAACAAACTTTAGTTTTGCATGGAAAGTTTTGAACAATAGTTATTGAAATTGACAGAATTTCACATTTTACATAACATGTGCATCGGGACGGGGTTGAAGTTCTGAATTTGGAAAGTTCCGAAAGCGCCCAATTCTGAATTATTTCGTGGTGAAACTTGAAGTAAAGAAATCGAACTTTTACGAAACACCAAAGTTTTGAATGGTCGGTAACCTGGCGGCTCAAAGTTCCGAAAATTCAAGTTACGATAGAGCACAAATCCGAAAAGTAATGTTAACCGATAGAGGAAATTTCCGAAAATTAAAATATACCACACAGCGTAGTTTATTCAACAAATGGGTGTAAAAAATCAGAAAAACCGAAAATCAGAATGACCAGGATTCCGAAAGTAAAAATATCGAAAATCCAAAACAAACAAAATTCAAAGTGGTGAAATTTCACGAAGCCAAAACTTGACAAAACTGAAAATCTTCGATCATTCGGAATTTCGATGTTTCAGATTTTTTTTGTTTTCCCACTTTCGGAACTTTGAGCGTCGGGTTTCGGACCATTCGAAACTTTGATGTTTCGTCAAAATTTGATTCCTTAACTTTAAATTTCGCTACCAAAAACTTCGGAACTTGGCGACTTCGGTACTTTTCAAAATCGGAATTTCAACCCCGCCCCAGTGCATTGAGCTTCATCGTCCGTTGCCTCTACCGCCTGGGTTTAACTGCCGTTACACTTGCTCACTCAACTTCTGCACGCACAAGCATATATGGGGCATTCCATGACATTTGGATCAAGATTCTACGTCGATGTCTCAGATTAGCTTTGTAATTTTTTGTGTGAAAGTAAATGACAAAAAACGAAATCGCAGTTTTTTTCAAATTTTTTTGAGCCAGCGTTTCTGAAGTATAATTTAAAAACTTGAAAAAAAAACCCCAACTTTCTAAAATCGGAAACAATTTTCGAAAAATCTTATCAAATATAACAATATTTTCGTCACCTATCAGAAGATGAACCTTTTATAACTTCAAAAGATAAATAAGAAAAATGACAATAAATAAATTCCAAAAAACAATACATGTATATAAATATAAATATTATCATAATATATTTGATTCCCTGTAAATCTCTAAATAGACATTTTTCGGCCGATATTATAATGAGCTTTTATGTTCATCCCTATGTGAAAAATGCAATCGGATAACAATAATTTGTTTTCCTCTTTTTCTTATTTATTTTCCGAAGTTATCAAATCTCCATCTTCTAACAGGTGTCAAAATTTTTTTAATATTTTGTAAGATTTTTCAGAATTTGTTCGCATTTTACAAAGTTGAAGTTTTCTTTTTTTTTTCAATTTTTTTAATTATAGTTCTGATACGCTGGATAAAATTTTGATTGCCTTTTTCATCATGTACTTTCATACAAGAAATGATAAAGCCAATTTGAGACATCGACGTAGAATCTTCATCGAGATTTCATGGAATGCCCCATATATGTATATATGTATATATATCAGCATTGCACTTTGCGATCAACGTCGACAGATGCCGATGATGCTGCGTCTGCTTGTAGGATCTTCGTTTTTCTACGCAGCTGTAGATCCGCCTGCAAGTATTATATATATTATATAGCGAAATGTACTGGAGGATAGACAGAGCCTGTCGTCGACGGATCAAGTGTTTCGAGCAATCCTCCGCAATCGCTTTCCTCTCCTACACCGATCTGTACAATATAGGAATCTCGTTTTTTTTTTTTTTTTTGTACCTTTTCGTATCGTCGACTTGTTGACGAAAATGAGGTGTGGAGGAAACGAATGCAGGGAAGCGTAAGTTGACCGAAATGTATTACAATAACTGTGCAATACAAGAAATGAGAAATGGGGTCAATTCCCATTTCCTTCACGATTTCATTGAGTTTTCTGCACGCCCGATATTTTCTTTACTGAGGGCTGAAAGAGGCTAGATCGTTATTTTGCAATCGCCTCGAATAAAGTTTTCTTTGTGCAACGACGATTCATGATACACATCGTCCTCTCGCACAAACCGCTATAATTCGTTGATTCGTTTTTTTAATTTATTTACTTTATTTTTTCCAACGCAATAAGTATCATAATTATTCATTATACTTAACGTCGCACGCTCATCTTTTCCCAGAAACTTTCCTTTAACCTAAACCAACTTTACAGGGTGTGAGACCCTTTGGAAAACGGCAAAGTATTTTTTTTTTTTTTTTTGTTTTTTTTGAAACACCCTAATTAATACATACGCAGGCCATATTTGTAAATTTATACAAAGTTTTGCAAATTGCAAAGTCATTCTTTGTATCAATCAAGACAATCACTTCAATCAGTCGAGTTCACAACAGCTGCGATACCTTTGTGCTGCACGAATCACTATTTTATTCTCGTTGTATAAATAACCGTGTAGCTAGTTCCTGTACGTAACTAGTTTAGAACAACTTGGGTCGGTTAATATCTCGTACACGCTTTCGTCACATGCACATAAAATTACGTACACGTGCATCCAGGTCGTATATTGAACCACTTGAGCCGAGGGACGGTACAAAAATAGTCCCTTCACGCAGGGCCATCCGGTTACGCGGCATGGCAGAGACCTGAATTACCGACGCAGGTTTGCGATTTCAAAAGCAAGTTAACCCCTGCCCGAAAATTTTTATTTCAAATTTTGTACTGGTCCAATTTCCTCTTATTCGATTCTTCTTCAAGTACAAGGGACGTTTCTTGTTGTGATTATTCAACTATCTTCAGTTTTTATCACAATCAAAAAACACAAGTTCGGGTTAGAAAATGAAAATGATTATTTTTTTTTTTAGTTTTACCGAGAAAATTTCCAGTGTGGTTTTCTGTTCTATTCTCTTTGATTATGGCCACTCTTACTTCGCGTATCATTTTCTTGCAACTATTGCGATAATTTGAATACGTTGACGCAACAACAAATTCATGTTAAGGTCTCGTTCATTTGAAAAAAACTAAACAAAATCAATCATTCAATGTTGCAATAACCAGAAAATACGGTACCGATAAATATAATTACGCCAAATATTTACTTACACCACAATTTTTGTCTATCTTGATTCATGCGACATTCAAACCGTTTTTAGAGCGAAGCGACACCCATTTTATAACCATAATTTTCTGGTAACTGTAAGAAATTACGCATCACTCAGCGTAGAATCTGATTTTCTTTTTCCAGTCTCAGTATCGCCGTTCACAATTTATTCGACGTGCATTCCGTTCGTTTGAGCAATCGTCTCGATGGTAATTGGCACTACAGCCACTGATACACACCGCGATACGTTATCGACGTGTCAGTATCCTTTGTGCCCGTAGACGCCGAGGTGTATAATTACGCTGCGAATCGGAGTGGCTTGAGCGTTACTCTCTAGTTCATCCGATTGAATAATTTGTACGTCTGTAGAGCGTACCTTGGGCATTGAAGCCTCGTATGGAATTGTAATGTACCTCGTGCTCCCTTTCACTCGACTATTCTTGGTAGAATTACCCTGACCTTTGAAGAGGATTTTAAACGTTATGGAATTTCTTGACTTGTTGTGGAATTGTCGTGCAATTTTGCAAACTACTGTAGAATTTGAAAAAAAAAAAAAGAAAACTCCGTGGAATTGTAACCAATTTAGTTTTTTTTTTTTTTAATTCAAACTGTAAGCTAAACTAATAATTCGTTGGAGTTTAATTTGAAAAAATTACATTGCGAAATCTATGAATCTTGTCAATGTGAACGCGCTGACGAAAAATTTCTTTGCAGCGTGTAATTAATCGGTGACGTGTCTCCTTATCACGCGAGTCATTCGGTATCGTTAAATACGTCGAATCGCAAAGTCCGATATGATACATAGTCGCAGATTCGAAGGTATTTTCAACGAATGATCCTATTTCTTATACCGTGAGATGTTTTTTTATTTTTATTTTTATTTTTCTTTTTTTTTAACATGTTAAATTTTGAAACAGGTTTGGGAATATTTAGAAATATAAATTACAACAATGTATTTTATAATATTCAACGGAAGCGCGTGAAACAGGAACTGAGATATCATTTTATCGTGACGTCACAAGTGGTTTTTCAATCCGTAAGAGATTAGAATGTTCATCGCGGATGCAGCAGATAATTATGAATAATAACGGTTCGTGAATGAGAAAACTTGGGCGTGAAGGTTGTATAGTTTGATATGCATACGCATACAATATGAATACAGAGCTTGCTTCGATATTCATTATTCACGTTCTAATTCCCAGACAATTTCACAACCCGTTACTGCGTGGTAAAATGGACGCAAATGGTTTATTACCTATACTAGTTTCTAACAATTATCCGACTGCAAGACAAATTCTAGGAGATGTTTATTACTATACCGGCTAATAAAATATGATTGCACGTACACCGTTATCGGTGAAATTTTTTAAAACCGCTTGAAGTTTGAAATTTTACAGGAATACTTTGTGAAACCTCGTAAAAAATCTCAAAAGTATCCGGAAATTGTTGTACGAAATTATAATTTCTTGAAACTTTTCACCAGCTGATGAAATTTGTGAAAACATTTCAAGGTTTTGGGTGCATCGTTAAAATCACGTAAAATTTCGTTAAATCTCGGACGGAGTTTTTAAGAATGTTGCGAAATTTCTCGAATTTTATGTAGCGAAATCGTCTAAATTCAGAAATGTTGGCATCTGCAGATGTACGTGAAAATCTGTAGATATATAATTTTTTTCTTCTTAATTTTGCAACTCCATGCTTAAAAGAAGAAATTGTAAAAAAATTCAACAAATGAAACAACGGATGAATTCTTTTTGGTTTTTGTTTTTTTTTTGTTTTAATTCTTTTCAACGATTCATTCCTTTAAAAAATCTGCACTATGAATCCCTAGTTGAATAATGATAAATAATTGTTGTACTGCAGCCGTTGGAAGATTAAACGTCACCAATCATCACAGAATACTTTGGATACACGTATAATACTTGTTTGCAGTGATGCATCGATACCAAAACTCGGCGTTAAATAAAGTGTAATTGAAATCGGTCATTCGCTGAACCTAATTAAAGATCTTGTTATTGTATTGTATATTGATCTTGTTGAATTATACGTGAATAATTATCAAATTCACAAATTTCAATTAATGAAGCCCAGTAAATAAGTACTTTACAACAATCATATTATCTCACAGATTTTCAATGTAGTTCGTTACACTTGTACATCGGTTCAGAGTCATAGATCATAATTAATTGTTTATGAGAATATTTGTTTTTTTTTTTCAATATAATATAAATACATCGATTATAGCTATAGCTGTCACTCTGTGCTGTACCGTGTTTTCTGATTAATCGATTAGTTAGAAAAAAAAGCAATCAATGTTGATCGATTTATGGACAATTCATTTTCCAAAGAATTCGTAAGCTTATTCACCTAATTGAAATTGGAGGAACTGTAATATACGAGTATACATTTGGCGATGATAAAGTGATCGCAAAATACTATAACTTCTCAATAGTTATAATTCATAGTTGAATAATTATAACTGTTTTAAATTTTTTATTAAACACAGTTGAAAGCAAATTAACTTGTATAAACATTTTTTCACTTTTGTGTCTATAATTAATTTTTCAAAAAACAATTTACCCATACCTGCCAATAATATATGGGGGAAAAAAAAGAAATGCAAGGTCGCATTCTTTTATACCATGTAAAAAATTATCATGTTTTGTTTCGTCACGGTTCATCGAATCCCAAACAATTCGAAAATTGCTGAACAACGGATTTCCTCGGTACAATCATAGCGTTGCTTACGTCAACGTGATTAAAATAAATGGTGGCGAACGCCTTTCTCGATACTGCCAAGCATACTATCTCCATAACCAAGACTATTATTTCGACCGCAGTTTTCCTCTTCGTTCATTCCAATCCTTCGTACTTTGTTACGGTGTATTTTTTCCACTCGGTCAGAGTATTTTATCATATTAGGTACAAACTTGGCACGACGACTGTCACGTGATTCGCTCGGAGGCTAAACACCTCTGCTCACGATGAAAAGAGGACAAATCAAGTATTGACGTTTCCACAAGCTCGAGAGCCACGCAAACAAAATTGCAACTCTAGCACTTACCCTTTTTTTCCCTCCTTCTTTTGCCACTCGGTTTTTCTGCCGGCATGCCGCAGTGCGCCTCTTGAATTTACACTGACAAAAAAAGTCCAGGAAGTGGATTCAAGAGATGTTTCAACAGTTCGGACAAGACACTCCGTCTAGTCTGTGCTGTACTTGAAGCTCCGGCGTCGGATCAAATATTTGCCAAAATTACTTCACACGTCGATAAATCGCGTATCGTATACACTTTTGGTAAATGAATTTGTCCGAATTAATATCAGTTCGTGGTTTATATACTTTATATACACATACTTTAGTTAAGAATTATACAATCGCGATTAACAATGTTCATTTCCGACCACACAATTAAAAAAACAAAATTCGGCCGTATAGAACTGACTTGATTTTACAAATGCGAACGTGATATTAAAATTGACAAAGTGTTGGTGAAGTCGTGTTGAAACAAGGTACATGAAAATCCACTCGATCCAGCAAGACCAGACGACTTAATTGCCCCGATCGTGTCCCTTGGCCTCCAGCTGAATTCAATTTATAGCCTCCTGTCCACGCTGTGACTTGCAGTGAAGGAATACATACGAGGAAGAAGGATAAAATTAACGATCGAACTGTTAAACTTTGAAGTGACATAACGCTTAACGTTAATTATTCACATCCTCGTTGTACATTCCGGCTGAATTGTAATCGTCGACCGTTAAAACAAAAAACGTGTCAAATGAACTTCATTGTGAAACTATGTCACAATTTGTCTAACTATTTTACCACGAAACTCCATAATGTTTTATTTAATTATACCGCGTGTATACTTAACCCTTTCAACGACGGTGTTGCGTATGTGCAACACCGCATTATTTTCAGTTTTTATAGTGCTATGGGTACGTTTTAGCAATGATGAGCAAGTAATTTAGTTTCTCAGACTCTTATATATCTCACATTTCTAATGCATCATGTGTTTTAATTCAAGAAGTTCACGATACTTCGTTAATAAACAACCATTGTCCAAAAACACTATTTTTATTTTCAGAATGAAATCGGTTTTCATTGGATTAAAACCAAATTTCATATACTGAGGTTTTTCAAGTCGCTGATTACGGATCAGGTATAAAAACTTGAAAATTCGCAATGGCGGATCCGATATGGCGAACGACAGGTTAAAAATTGCAATTGTTTGGAATAAATTTCTTTTACCTTATTGTATATATGTATATAAAATTTGTCATCGAAAGTATTCTGGATGATTTTTTTTTTTTTTTTTTTATTGATCGTATCATTTCCCTTCCGAATCTGATATTAATAAAACTAGCCGCCATATTGAATCCGCCATTTTGAGTTTTTCAATTCCGACCACAGAATCGTAATCAGTGATCTCAAAAATCTATACTTCACCGATGATTTTATGCTTCATGCAAATGAAAAATATCACCCTGATAGGGTGAAACTATTTCACAACACATAATAATATATATATATATTACGTATTGTTTCATTTATCGATTACGATCAAAAATTCTTAAGGAAAGACAAAGTGAGAGCCCGTTGTTCTCGACCTTGCACTTTGGTATATGAACTCGGGGCAAAAGTAGTTGACCCTTATAATTCGCTATGACTTGCCAAAGCTGCGATTACGCTCTGCGCAGAGGAACGAGTACTTTGTGTTTCATGTACACCATATGGCGGACATGTGCTACGGGGTTTTCATTACTTGCACATCGTGTTGGTGGGTGTATAACCGGCAGGGAGGGCGATGGTTGAAGCATAGGCGTGTATCACATACACATTGATCGATGCTGCATGAATACGGGAGAAGGAATAAATTTTTCTCCAACTTTTTTCCTCGATTGAATATCGGGGTGAGAATTTTCAGGATAAAATTTATTCGAGAGACAAATAAAAAAAATTATCTTGGGGCTTTTGCAGAAGCCACGTAATAAGTTTATACTTGAAAATTGAAATTGAAAGAAGAAACGTTGAAATTAACAGATTTACGGGAAGTTTGATCTAGCTTCTTCAGAGAAAATAATGTCGCAGAACTGACAAAGTATAAAGCTAATCGTATTTTACTGCATTTTTCTACTCTTCTTACAATGAGTGATGAAATGATCGTTTTCAAAATTTGGAAAACGAAAGAACATTCTTGCAATTGCGCTTGTCTGATCGTTTGAAAAATCTTTAGAAAATCGATGGTAACGCTGTTCTAGTCTTGGTATATGGTTGCTAAAACTAATCATTTTTCAGAGTATGACTAAAATTTTTCACTCCATAGCGATAGAAAAATGTCTAAAATATTATTTGAGCCACGCAAACGATTTTTCGTATCCGATGCGTCTATAAAACGAGATAAAAATTCTCGAGAACAAAAGTTCTTAACTCGATGCATTGGCACATCGAAACGTCATTGGAATCACGCTGTTGCTAGCTTGTAATATTACATCATACACGCGTTATCTGCGTCTCAGCGGTAAATTTCCTTCAGAGTCGCTAACTAATTACATCGATTCAATATCCGACGACAAGCCTACTTATTATAATATTGTGCCAAGCAAATTTAGGTGTGTTACCTGATTCGGTTCTACCGACATTTTTAGCCACTTATCAGACCACGTGATGAATGAAGCCCATTGCTGCAAAGAGAATAAATACATAGGTACACACGTACGTTCATATATGCGTAACTTGTTGCCTCGTCTTGTCTATATAGTTTCTATTACACCCGTACGTCATGTCAATATATTGTGGCAGTATAAATTACCGCAGCACTTCAGTGCAATCTGAACCCTATAAGACTACGAATTGTATTTTCAGGCTCTACAAACTCGATGTATTATAAGTTGTAAGTTGAGTTGCGTGAGTAAGTTGAGATGCATTTTCAGGAAATAGTGTAAAACACGTTCTGGCACGAATTTGAGTGTGTGTGTGTTTGGTGTGTGCTTGCAAAGTATGCAAAGACTCTCGATGAACTATGAACTAATCGCCTTATAGGGTATTCTATAGTCTACCTTACGTCAGCCATTGTGTATTGTTAATGCGTACATTATACACGTATGTACGTAACAGTGTATACAGCCTATGCATACGTTTATGACCTATGCGGATACAGTAGAACCTCGATTATACGACTTAATTGAGACCGAACCTAGTTTGGATAATCAAAAGTTTAGATAATCGAAATGCAGCTTTTATCTCAAGGCTTAATAATATGTGCAATACAAACTTGAATTGACAAACAGTCCGTATTGAAAATCCAAATACATATTGAGCCTCTTTCAAACACCAAAAGTTTATTTTATTACTTTGGTTTTATACAGCCGTTTATTGTCGAATGACGAACGGCTGCTCCACATTTTCTACCGAGCAACAATGTACATTTTGCGTCAAAAATGTATTCTGCCAAGACGACGTTCGGATAAATTTAAGCCATTGTTCGGATAATCGAGGTTCTACTGTACTCGAATTGCGGTATCCGTTGTTTCGTAACAATGTTGTTACACACAGCTTGGCATAGTAGTAAGTGTGGCGTAGCTGTGACCTTTTACCTTCGAACACCCGTTCGGAGTTATTAGTATTATATTACCGCCACATCAGGCAGGCCGTAAACCATAAAAGAGAACGCTGCTGTTTTATACCTGTGATCAATTATACCGAACAGCTGTTACGGATGAAAATAAGGTCATGATTTTATTGTTGTCTTTTCACTTGTTGAATATCTTTTTTTACCATCGCATATTGTTGAAACGGTTGTTGTATGACTAACAAATTTAGAAGATAATTGAGCAAGATTTTTATTTATTTTTCTATACGCTGTATGTAAGTTAACGGCATACAGGAAACAATTTAAATCGTTTTGTTGTAATGTGTTTTGAGGAAAAGCGCAGACTAAGAGAAAAAAAATTGAAAATCGTCGAATATACCATATACATGGAAAAACTTGTTTCGTTGATTGAAGTAAATGTGGATTAACTGGATAAACCGCATTGTTTACTATTTTTATAACTAATTTTTATCGAATCAAATGACATTGCTTTAAGTGAGGGGAAAAAAACATTCCATTCGACGTATCGTTCGGTACATTATTAATTGAAAGATATTTTGAGAGTGGTGTCACGCACTGAGAGAAATTTTTAGTTTCGGTTACCGCTCAGTCCTTAAGTATTTTCATTTTTTACCACAATCGAAAAATACAGTTCTAGGCACAAAATGAAAATTAGTTTTCTAGCTATTACCACAAAGTCTAGTATCCCTTACTATTCCTTTTCATTACGATCACGATTACGATACTTTCTTGTAACTGTTGCGAAAATTTAATGCTTGTGCAACAATAAATTGACGTTAAAACCTTGTTTAACTAAAAAAGTACGGTAAACGTCAGAAACTGGTTTTGCGTTTCAATTACCAAAAAAGGATCGACAATATCGCAAAATGGTTACGCGTATCTCGTTTTTCGTAATCCCAACAATATTTGAACAGTTTTTTTCAACGATACTTGTTTTACTGAATTTTTCTCGTTACTATAACAAATGAAATTTTTCTCAGTGCGTGACCAATTTAAGAGATTTCACGAAAATCCGTCTTATTCTTTCGTAAAACATCGAATTCGATTTGACGTTCTTTGTGATATGATCGTTTTGACGTTAAAAAGAGCGCTCTAATCAGTCATAGCATGAATTAATAATCGAATAATTTACATTAATATAACCTCAAAGCTGATTGTCTTACGGCGAAATAAATATGTAAATAAGAAATCTGTACGATATTTATTCAGCCCCGTAGCTAACGAGAGCGTACTTTTGGACAATAGCACGACTATTTTACGAAAAATTCCAAACAGATTCAAATTTTTACGAAAAAATGAAACGGTTTCCGATAAAAACTCTAAAGTTGACGACGCGACATGACGCTATTTAAAAAAAGAAACAAAAAAACAAAGAATAATAAACACCTTGACCGATACTTTCTCACGATGAAACACTGAACTGTTCCTTCTACAATTTCATTAATGATGCTGAAGTAAGTAACGTTTTTAAAAAAATCTCAATTTCGCAATATAAGTAATGTCTGAAAAGCGGCGAACCACGATAAAGTACAACATACTCAATATTTCGGAAACTTGGTTAATTCCAAGTCTTGATTAAAAAATTGCAAAAAAATGATAGATAGCGCTCCAACCTTCCGTCTCACTTTCGTTATTGGGACAAATTGCAGGTGGTGAATGAACGAGTGAACCGGCGTGCGTACTACTTACCATGTATTATATATACAGCCGAATGCGTATGGTATTAGGCACATATCCCCATATGTACTACGAGGCCGAGATAACAAGCCGGAGACAGCGAGTGTGATACGCGCATGCATGTACCTACGTACTACCTACGTGCATGCTGATTGTGAGTAAGGTGAACGCAAGGGGTTGTGATGCGGGGTTTGCTCGCGTGACTCACGCCTGCTCGCTTCCCGTTCGCGTGTACATATTCACGTATACCTTGGTACATATGTACGTACTACTACGATATGTAATCTACGAGCTAGTCTCACTGCGGCAGCTGCTGGCTGTCGCTGCTACGAGTTGAGTCGTGCTGGCAATTTTCCATTCGCCTTTTTACTCCTTAATACTCTCACAACTACCGAGAGTGCACACAACGCGGCATCATATTCAACATCAAAAGCATTGCTTAAGCGCGAAACGTTTTTGAGATGAGAGTTTTGCTGCATTTTTTTTTTTTTTTTTTTTTTTTTGCAGAAATAGAACTGACAATAAGACAACTCGCTGCAGCAAGATTTATATATATATTCAGTTTGTGTGAGGTAAATGGTTTAACAATTTTTATTGCTGAATATACTTCTATTAGTTTGGCGAATAATTGTTTTGAAAGTTGATGCGTTGTATCGAAGTCGAAAAACTTGGATACGTGTATCGAAAAAAATTATACAACTTGTTGTATATTTATTTCTAATAGCTAATGACGAACGAGTTGGATTTAAGTTAGTCAGGAGCAAGTTCAAACCTTTGTCGATACCCGTTATTTTTGTAATAATTATTGAAACAAGATATTTCGGTGTTTGAAAATAAAAAGAAATAAAAATCAAGTAACACCCTCATAGAGAAAAATAACGTTATAAATATCAAACGCTAATCGGAGTAAAAACCGTACGTAATATTCAGCCTGCATATCTTTCATACCATTGTTACAAAGGGTGAAATCACCCGTTTCTTTCCCCTTTATAACAATCTCGTAGTTAACGTAAATAAAAAAAGTTTAAGAGTTTATATCTCATAAAATGAATAAGGTTGCTGCGTCAACCAGTATTATTGAAAAAACAGTCTCGTTGCCGACTTTAAACAGTAATCACACATTTTACCATTAAAGCATTTTTCTTAACAAGCTCTCGAACCAAATTATTTATTGTAACCTAAAGAAAGTTACACTGTAATAATGTATCGCGAATACAATTGATACAGTTCTATGATTGCATAGTATAATATAGAGCTAATCCTCGTATCTTCACGCTAAAAAGGTGAGGAAAAACTTGTCGGTTTTCCCGTCGGGATCGGAAGCGAAGCGTGCAGACAGCTCATCACGATAAATTTGCGAAACACGTCATTTGCTAATTCACTTATACATTTTTTGCACATATATCTGCTTTATTAGACGCAGAGTCCGGCTGATCCTCCCCAGCTTGTAATTGAATCGGTTCGAGTTTCGATCCTTGATTAATTAATTAGTACGTCGATCCACGCACCGCGTTTCGGGCGAGAATATAATGAAATTTCCGCAAATTACCGGTATGGAACTTCCGGCGACCGAGGGGAACGTCAACCCGCTTCTTCTCCTCTGTACCCCACCCGTGACGTCACTTCCGATTACATTCGTGCGCGTAAAGACGACGGGTCATTCCCTCGGCAATCAAACGAATCGTTTCGATTTATTTATACGGATATTCTGCGATTATAAACGATTTCTACCTTATCGATTTGCAGATTATCGTTGATCCCTTTCAGTGTTATTGTAATAAGTGATTTCTGTACTCTTACCCTTGATTTTTTCGATGACTTTCTACCGTTCTAGGTGATTTTTCAGTGATCACTCAATCCAATGTATTATATTTATAAAATCACATTGTTGGAAATCACGACGAATCACCAGAAATTATCTATAAAGCCCAAACGTTATTGGGAAATCAACGGAAATTGCTTGGTGATTCGGAAATCAATGAAAGCGTACAATATGACGGGATAAAAATGAGTAGAATATCAATTATCTGTAACAATTTTTTTTTCCTTTACCGAAATTATATAATTACAACAATTCCCAACACTTAATCGAGAATCTGGTTTCCAACCGTCAAACTCATGACTTTCTCGTATGGACGGTTGTAATATCTGTGTTCAACAGTTTCGACGAGTTTTGATACGTCGTTCTTATCTGTTACGTCTCTACGAGTCTCTACGTGATTTCCGGACGGCGAACGCTGAACGCTTTTATACGTGAACACGAGTTTGTTGTTACATATTACGCGCTGCAGCAGTTCGTTTAGCGACCCCTTGACCCTTTTCCTCGGTCGTTGGACGGCCCAAGTGTTCTGCCCTAATTCTTGCCGCAACATGTCAAACGCCTGACAGAAGAGCAGTTATTTATTTATTATTATTTTGTTACCTTATCGAGTAACTTGCTCGACTCAAGTATCGTGTTCCTATAACTTGAATTTTCTAAGAACCGGCTACAACTCTACTATTAGACACGTGATATAATATTAATATTAGTAATGGATATGACGAAAGTTTAAGGTGAATCAATTCACTAATCTTACACGGTGTGCAGAACAAAATATCTTGGGTATTAATAAATTACAATACGATAACAATGCTAATACGTACCGGTCAAGAACGTATTAAACAAAGAAAAACAGTTTGTGACACTAAATACAAATTTTTGTTCAAATCAAGTTATGTTCGAAAATTGAATACAAATTTTTATAAACTCTGTGGTCAGATAAATTTGGATTAAATGAAAGGTATATCTCTTTTTGACTTTCGCTTTGCCCGTCTCGTATGCGTTTCCAGGTAAATATTCAGAATCGAATAACGGTAGAGGGAATTCAGTGTATATACGTAAGGCACACCCGTTATGTATTTCCAGTTGAAAGATTGAGTCCCCGTTTGTACGATATTAATTAATCATGCACTTCCCTTTGTGCGCGATGTGTGTGGTGATATAATATCCGTGATGTTTGCGCGAATGTTTTACATATTATTCGTAGTCGGCAGTGTGAGATGACTAACGGAATATACTATATACGGCAATGTTGACAGATACCGCGATTTTACGTATCAAGCGAAATCTGCGAATTAACCGTTCGAACGGAACAGTGTGAGAATGAAATTTTGCTTCGTTATCATTTTGCAAAACTTATTCGTACACCACAAACCCCTTAAAATTCTCCAGATTTCTCAATTTTCTCGTACAATCTCACTCGGGGACAGAATTCAATATTCTTTTTTACTTTCGTTTCGACTAGTAATGATTCCATTGCATCGCATTTCTTCAAATCGTATCCGTCAGATCTTATTGGTGGAGTATCTAAATTATATAAATCATAGGTATATAGCTCATAGACAATTGAACAAACTGCCAGCCTTCGACTAGACAGAAATTGGTCAGAATCAATACTGAATTAGCCTAATGCAGAATAAAACCGCATTGATTTACAAAAAATCTTGTCCGCGCTGAATCAGAAAACATGAACTAATTCCTACAGACATTTCTGTACGTCAGACGCTTTACTTCTCGAAACGAAAAGCTTCCAATTTTTAAGCTAATAGTTATTCCGAGTCATTCGCGCTTCTTTGGTATTTTGACCTCTTTGTGAGACGGATTTATTTGCGTCTCTAATCACAATGCACGTATATGTATACAGACGATGATGATTCTAATTGGTACGATAAAAGTCGGGATCGAGACGCTACGGAATTATTTTTTTGTAACGTGTAAGATGATAACTCCAGGCAATAATAGATGTGAAATAATAATCATAGGGTTGTGTCACGTACGTGTGTAGTTATCTGCCCAATTCCGTTTACAAACCTAGTGTTGTGGCTGTGGCATTCGAGCCAAACAAATATCGATCTGTAATGATCCTACTAATGAGAGCAGTTATTGTTCAGTCAATTTTCACATTATGCAATACAAGCACGGCGATACAATTAGTGGATAGGGAGAAATTTAATAATCTCATCGCAATCAGTTTTGTTTGCTTTTTTTCCTGGGTTTTATAAATTTTGACTCACCTATCATGCGATTTTGGAATTCAAAGAATCGGTTGATTTTGGAAACGAGTATTGGAGCATTTTAGAAAAGTTAACATTACCATCTCCAATTTAAAAAATTTAGAGAATTGTACGTGCATCATTGTGCTGTCAATTCTACAACCAGCGTTAATTGAAAAAAATTCAAAAATGGGGTACCAATTTATCTGCTGCTTTTTTGGCGATCTACTTTTCAACATCTGGGTACGGAATTGGCGACACAAACAACGTAAAGCTGAATTATCTATTTTTTTGAAATCAGTAACGGTTATGCTAACTTCCTTGACGTATCGAATGCGAAACAAGTGTTTTTCTTTAAAAATCGGGATTCGAGATAGGTGGTCGAATTCCACCTCACTGTAGTTTGAGTAATGAACCGAATCGGAATTGCACCGTTTGTGGTTAAATTACCATTCACTTCCACTGACGACGAGTATAATTGCATCGTATCCTTGATTTTCAGGTTTCCAGAGATCGGTGAGCCGACCTTGAAGGCTGATTGAGAGGCTTGGCCAAGGCTTTCGTGATGCCGCTACCGAAGCGTTTGGTAGAGCCAGTGCACGTTGCACGTGGTACAATTCCGGATGATTTTCCTCTGCCATCGGAGCTAGAAGCAGCGACAAATGGCACCCTGGCAAATACGGTGCGACAGTTGTCAAGCCTTTCGAAACACGCCGAAGATCTCTTTGGGGAATTGGCCAGGGAGGCTCATGGACTCTTTGATCGGGCGAATTCCCTCCAAGCTCGAATCGACAGGCTTGCTGTCAAGGTCACTCAGCTAGACAGCAATGTGGAGGAAGGTTTGTTGCTCGCTAAATTACCTAGAATTCTCGCTAATCTCGCTGACTCGTAGTTATCTCAATTACCACTTGACGAGTTACGTGGTTCATCGTCGATTGAGCCGACAAAGAGATAAAAAGATGGAGCCGGGCTGTCCAACGCCGTCAAGAATGGTTTGAATCGCTTAAAAATGTTGCAAGTAAATGTTAGGAAAATCGTCAGGAGGTGTGCACAGCTGGCTCTGAATACAGATGCCTGTACTGACACAGTTGTAACCTGTGTAACGACAGAGTTACCGACACTTAGCCAAGACGCAAACCCTTTTCTAAATAGTTCGAAGGTGGGGTATACCCAGACTCTTATTGACTTTATCGTTCATTTGATTATTCAGTTGTCCGACGTTATCGATCATCCTAAAGTCAATCAAAGTCGGGATCTCCTCCACTTTCGAATTATTTAGAAAAGGGTTTGCGTCTTGGCTAAGTGTCGGTAACCGTGTCGTTGTAGGAAACTATATCCAGAACCGGTTGTGTATACACTATCGTGGCTATAGAAAATCAAGGAAATATTTATACAGAAACATGTTTTTGCTCGGTACAAGACTGATTGTAGTTTCTTACGATTTTCACGTTTATAGATGTATAACCAATTTTTCTGTGCAGTCGCTTTCAGGCACTTTTTTTCTTGTCGAAAAGTATTGACGACTTTTTTCAATGTTGTTACAGTTTCGTTACAAGATATACACATGAGAAAAGCTTTCAAGAGTTCTGTGGTGTTCGATCAGCAAGTTGTTTCAAGAGATACCATGCCAACTGTCATGACGGACACTTATCAACAGTGTGACAAACCGCCTCCGCTTGATAAACTAAATATTTACAGGTATAACGACTCTGGTTTTTTATCCTTTGATAATAGTTGATTGGTTTAAAATTTGGTCAAACGTTACTTTTTGCTATGAATTTGCAGAGAGGATGGCAAAGATGGTTTGAAATTCTACACGGACCCAAACTACTTCTTTGTACTGTGGAGACAAGAGATACTTAAGGATACTGAAAAGATGCTGCATGATCGAGGGAAAAAGGTAAGGAAATTGATACTTGAAGTAATTCCGATTATAGTATAACACAAATTTATGAACTATTAGGCACAATTTATTGTAATATTTATAAAATATTCTTATACGGGTTCAATGAAAGCAACAAAAGCAACTCTTTAATAAAACATAATTTATTCTGAGGAGAACGAAAACATTGAAAGGAAGCATTAAAAACGTAGTGTTGTCAAATAATCTTCGAAAAGTACAAAATCTTAAGGTTCCCTTTGAAATAAATCAAACTCAATTGAAAATCAAAACAAAACTTCTTCACCGACAGTGAGCAAGCCGACATAAAAATAGACTAAATATTTGATCAGGTTTATCGTTTTCAGTTTCTTGCCAAATAACTCACTATTTATGAGTATCAAAAAGTTGAACGAATAGATAATTGTAATGTAGGTTTCTTTCATTAGAAGTTTGTGTTGCTGATTCTTTGCTGAAATTGTTATGAACGACATAGAATCTTGATTATGGCGTCTTTTTCAGCATTACTATATTGGATAAATCGCCGAATTACAGAGAAATGAGTAATTATTGTTGAAATTCGATTCCATTTCATTACACTTGACTTTTATTTGCCTTAGGATTATATAAAGTAGAGGTGATCTATTAACCGATTTATAAGCTGCAATATGTATAATTAATAACAATTGAATAATCAAAATATTTCTATGAAATACTGAAACCATTAAATCCCCTTGGTTATAGACCGAGTCTGAATATGCCGAACCGTTCAGAGAGGCAAGTCAATGGTTTGGATCTTTGTAGTTTTATATCCCCTATTCGATTCGTATTCAGATTATTAATTATCGATCACATACTCATCGTTAATCAGCCTCTCTCACTTTATGCGTGGTTTTATTTAATCAATTCAAATATCTGCTCATAGGCGTTGCGCTAGCTGCTCGCTTCTAAATGACCTATGTAGTTCTGCTAGGAATAGAACATAAATCCATATTTTTAAATACCTGTCTTTCGAAATTAAATGTGCTTTTATACAGTGTTACAATATGTGCTCTATACCAAAACTATCCAGACTTGTTTATGATCAATTGATATTAAGCATGGATAAGTTTAATTTTCTACTGAATTCACGCAAGACATCAATTCTCTGTGTTTGTCATTACAATATATTGCACTTTATTAAAAAACAAACACTTTTCCTTTGCTTGTTACTTCATCATATTTTCATCACATATTCTTATAGCCAAGCATTCAGTTTAAAAATTTTGTATCAAAATATCTTTATTGAAATTCAGTTTGTGCCCAGCCGTTTAACCTGATATTGTTACTCGCCAATGTTCTAATGTTGTTTCAATATTGGAAAAAAGTAATCTTCAAAGATTAAAAACAAGTTTATTTTTACAAACGCTCAAAACCAACGACTAACATGCTAGTAGAATCATCTCGACATCATCTCTGTACCAAATTTAAGCTCGTGGGAACTAAAAATGAATTATTAGAATAGAAGATAATTTAGCTTCCATACTTTAACTTCAACGTTTTCGTTTCGTATAAGCTAATTCCAAATTCAAAACAATCAATGCAGAAATACAGTTACTCCAATACCAAGTGGAATACAGTAACTATAAATTAAAAGTTTTCTCCATGTTGCCGACAAAAAATATCCACTATCCACAGTAAGCCAAAATTTGATATTTGGTATTCTCGTATCTCTGAACTGATTGTTTGAATAACACATCGATTTAAGCATTTAGCCTGCTTCTTCAAGCACCCATCGATTGAGTGCCTAATCCCATATCTGTACCAATACTTTTATGCGCTCACAGCCGCATAGGCCTCGGAACGAAGGAAGCGGCAGTGGAGGCGGCAGGCACAAGAAGCGTGTGAGGCAGCCTCACAATACGAGGGAGAGACAAAGACAGTTAGCCGTTGGCCATGGGGAGTACATAATGCCCTCCCAAACTGTTCAGTATCGATCAACTCACAAAATACCCGACGACGCATTACTTGGAATGGTCATGACGGAGCAGCGGCCTCCAAGACCAAATAGCATAGAATTGAGACGAAGCTATCCGACCGAAGAGCAAAATATGTACAGTCCTCCGACCTCTGATCATTACAGGTAAGTGTGCCAAACTATTTTCGTTTCTTTTTTTTCTTGCTTTCATATGATGTTATCACAGAAAAATGGACATCGTATTGCGGTCATCAAAGTATTGCGTATTGTTATTAGGGCAGCAAATTACGCGGCTCAAGGCTACGATGAGAATCTCTACGGTTCGCACTACGCACCTGGCCAGAGCCAGCATGACAGTGAAACGTACCAGAGCCCAGGGGGTCAAAGTACTCCCAGCCGGAGTGGCCGGTCTAGACCTTCACAACCCCCGCCAGCTCCGCCTAGTAACTCGTCTAGTAATTCTACCCCGACTGTTGTATCGGCAAACAATACCCCAACTAGAGGAAGATCCATGAGCACTGGAAGGGATACTTTGCCTCCGCCACCTCCGCCACCTGGTGAAACTATGTCACCGCCATCTATGAATGGTAAAAAGATTTCGATTGTAATGGTTCTACGTTTTTAAGAGCTCATGTACGAGTTGGAACTGAAAACGTTCCCGAATTTTGCGAATTTATATCTCATAACTAATCATTCAATTCTTTTGTTTTATTCAAATGTGTGAATTAATGAGAAAGCATTTTCATCCACAATGATTCGATAACATGTTCCCGGTACCCGCAATGTTTCAAACAACGGTTAAGCTAATTTACTTCGAATTCAATGACGGTATTCTTTGACAGCTTATACTCTTTGCCACGATCTTATTTCTTTTAACTATTCATACTGTTTGTAAATTAAAGAAAAAAATCCTAAATTTTGGACGAATAATCGAATTTGAACTTTAAACAGTCGCTATTATTTTATAAAAAAAAAAAGGTTCCAGATCGTGGCAAAAAGTGTTTATAGTAAAAAATTCGCATTGTAGAATAATGATTTCATTCTGTAAAATTTCTGTCCTTTGTTCGGAAAGGATAGTTTCGCAAAACGCTGTCATTTTTGAGATATGATTGTGGGTAAATGTAATGGGAGTGTTTTTGATTTTTATACTATTCACCTTTAAGTACTTTCTTCCGTAACATTTGTCTTTGATTATTCATTATTGTTTTATGTATTCTTGAAGTCGATCGTTACGATGTCACTTTAAAACCATGCGGAGTTTTGGAAAATTTTCTTTTTCGGTTGAACACCAACGAAATATATCTTACCGCAGGATCTATACCGTCGCATTTACTGAATCGGAACGGGAGCCGCTCGAACAGTCCATTACCAAGTCATCACTCAACTCCGACGCCACCGAATCACAATAATCAACTTGGCTCGGATGACACTTGCGATGCTATGCCACAAGACCTACCACCACCGCCACCAACCCCTGATCCAACTCCGCCAAGAACAGTATCGCCTCCTTGCAATATTCCACCTCCACCACCGCCGCCTCCCCCACTTCCAGAAACCAATGGACTTTTACTACCGATGCCCATGACGAACGGTGACATCGCTAAAATGATTGCCAACAATCCGCCAAAATTGACGCCGCCTAAAACCATGATCGATGGATCACAACGAAAGCCTGTCAACCCGAACATTCCTCTGGTTGATCCAAGAAACGATTTACTCAAAGCGATCAGAGACGGTGCGTGGATTATTTTTACTAAATCTGTCTTCCATCTTTGATGTGGTTTGTTTTCTGCTTTCGTTCTCGTTCTTGAGAGTAAAAGTAATTTCATTCCAGGTATAAAGTTACGAAAGGTGGAAAAAATCGAACAGAAGGAAGTGGAACGCGTGAATGCGCTCCACGACGTAGCGTCGATACTGGCGCGTCGAGTCGCAGTAGAATTTAGCGACAGCGATTCTGCGTCGGAAAGCGAATGCGACAGCGAAGGTTGGGGAGAACAGGATACGAGTTTGGCGTGACCCCATAGTTTGCCGCCAACTGCAACTGCCTCTTAGGTAGCCAATTGTCTCAGGTGAATTCTTCTGACAAACTCTATGTTTAAGTCGAAACGCATGGTTGTCGACAAGAATTTTATGAAAAAATGAGAATAAAAAAAATAATAAGAAACAAAAAAAACCAACAACAGCTGATGTAGGAGTTACATAATAAAATATGCAAGTAAGTGCGAGTGGCCGGTTATCTGTACAATTACAATGTAATCAGTGTAATGGAAATACACGAAATTTATACATCTCTCCTCGTATTATACTATATACGGCGATAGTATATGAATTTCAATAAATAAAACTTAGATTGTGAGGATAAAAATAAAGAAATTTTAAGGATTTTAAGGTGGTTTGCAATTACGCCCTTTCTTCGCTTGTGATGCGGTAGCTCGTTGATCAGAAATATTCTATTACGTATAGGCAAAATTCAAAACCGTTCGGTAGAGATTCAATGAAACGTTTCCTGCTAACTGCGCGATAAAATTCAAATCCCCATTCGATAGTTGACAGTTTTTTTTTTTGAGAGTCAGCCTAACATTTTAATCAAAAAATCAGTTATACTTTGGCAAATCAATAAAATTTGTAACAAACAATAAACCAAATCCGCAAATAATGCTGTGTACTCTTGATTACATGTAATTAATGGGATACGTATTTTTCAGATCCAATTATAATAATGTTTCGATGTGTAATTGGTTTCGCTTAAAATACCGTATTTGAATCAAAGTCTTGATAATGAAGTGCGCGATATTGAGGTAACAACGAAAAACGGAATATCATTCGTATTACACGGAACTTTGAGCAAAAATCATAATAGGCAGCCAAACATACACGAATTTACTCACCTTGTATTTACATCCTATACTCCAAAAGAAAGCCTAGAAAAACCACATATGTCGTTCTGAAAAAAAATTTCTTCCATGTATTAATACTTGCATTATAATCCAATCAATAGTTTGATTAAGAAAATGAAATACTCTGGTAGTTCCGTATAACTTACCGGGGACTTCAGAATTCTACACAATGTTTCATTGCACTGATCGATAACTTTTCAACAAAAAATCTCTGAACACTGCTCTACTTTGTTATACGTTACCTGTTGTTACCTTAGTTAGGAACTTTGATGAGCGTTTTTATTATTAAAACTAATATTAAACTCTTGGAATTGGAATTTATTTCAACATCGGTCAATCGACGTTAGTCGATATTCTAAACAGTGAGTTTTCATACTTACGCACATTTAATGGTTGAATGATTAATAGAATAGTGGATTGATGCTGTTTTTTGGATAAACGAAAAGGCCTCTACGGCACATTCCGCAGTAAGCTATGTATAATAATATGCGTAGGTCATGAACTTTACTATAAATTGAATTGTTTATATATGCTATAATAATATAATAGGTGAATGCTTAATGTAATTAAAATTATTGGAACAGTATGAATTAATATTATAAGCCAAGCCAACCTAAATGCAAAATATTTTTTTGAGCTTGTTTTCCTGTTTTTTTTTTTTTTTTTTTTTTTTTTTTCTTTATCTTTAGTTTTTTCTTTGTATACAAGCATGTAGATTATTGAATGGGTCGAAAAATTCATAGGTTTAAAATGTAATAGTTAAGAAATAAATGTAGTAATGAAAATCACTTTGATTGTAATGTACGGTTACTTCAAATTGCGTGATTTGTGTGTTGGATGTTAATAACGACTTGCAAATATCGATCCGTGAGCTTTATCGAACCTTTTAGCATATTCAATATCCTTATTACGCGTTTTCAAAATATTCAGACAACTAAAATCCATAAATCAGAAAAAAAGTAATTATATGTTCAATCTGATTTCTTTCTTAGTCGACGAATGGAAAGACATCGATTACGAATCGTTCATGTTTATGACATTCCTTAACTATTCAGGTGGAGAAAAAAGAATACCCGTAACAGGTTATTCATAATAAATGTAATAAGTGGTACATTGAAAATAATATGTGGAACTGTATCGTATTGTGAACGTATCATCAGTTGTGAAAAAATTACAAAGTTGAAGGTAACCGTATGACAAATATGATGATAAAGTGTTTCTTATACAAAAATCGAAAACCAAAATACTCCATTATGTGTAAGGCGTAGGGTGTAATTATAATGAAAAAAAAAAATAAATAAAAACGAAAATGCGCAAGAAAATAATTATTTTCTAGGGTAGCAAGACATAAAAATAAAAAACTTGATGAATACAAAATACAACCCGTGTGTATTAAAATGTTATATTGTTACGATAATATAGCGGCCAATTTTAAAAATAAAAACAAATAATGATTGTGATTTATTTTGCATCGATGTTGGTGGAGTACGACGACATTGCGATAAAATAGATCTATCTATATATATTCACTTTATACACACGACATATACATAAATATATAAATATATATAAATAAATCTATACTTACGTAATAATGATTTAGACTATGCATAATACCTATTATATATTTTAACGTATAGTATTTGATGCTGTGCCAGGAAATGTTATTTTTTTTTTTTTATATTTCAATTCAAACGAACGACTGAATATCTGAAAACAGTTAAAAGACATCAAATTGAGCTGAATTTGGTTTAGGATCATTGGGTCATAAAAGTGGTTTGACTTCTGAACGGAAATCATAAACTTATCGTCGAGTTTCTGGTGCATATATCGTTTATAATTCTACCAAAGTATCGTGGAAAATTGTTCACTGTCAATATCACAGCTTCCTTTTTATTTTTAATTTTTATACGTTAGCAAAATAAAATTAAAAAAGAAAAGTATAAAAAAATACATTTTTTTTCATTTTCAAATTTTGACATGTATCAAAATCAGCTCTACATTCCACATATTTTGTATTCTCTACACGATCGATATCGGTACATATGATTATATTTGGAACCTACTAACTTGAATTCTAATCAATACTATACATGTAGACCTATAACGTAAATATTGACAAATCGTCAAGCAAATCCGCATGTAAGGCTAGCGCGTCTGGAAATGAGATTGCTTTGGAAAAAAATTTCACTCACTTATTACATAATTAAATGAATGGTACAGTTGATGTAAAAAGTGAAAAGTGCAGTAGAATTTTTTCGGTTTTCGAAGACACGATAAAAAAACGTGTAAACATTTATTATCATTATTCTGATTGAAGTGAATAATATTAGTACGTATTACGTGTAAGAAACGCTTTTATTTACTTTCCACATATGTATACCTGATACGCGTGTGTGTATGTATACGCATATGGATACAGAAACGCGTGCGTTGCACATGCACGTCATAGGTAGACATAAACACACGATAGGTTCGCTAGCTGTAACTGTAAGATCGCTAGATATAAATGAATAATATAATTACTACATAGCTAGTTATTCCACGAACTACGACACAGTATTTAAATCGGAAATTTTATAAGAAGTGCTAAAGTCGAATACGGAAATATACTCTGATTATTGTATGGTCAAATTAACTAACCGTCAGGTAACAACAAATAGCGTTACATTATATATTATTTGTATAATAATAATAATGTCGATGCAGTTTGATAATATTGGTTCTATTTAATGTATGTGCTGTGTAAATCTGGTTGAATCAACGTTTACATACATATTTTGCTACGTGTATACCAAGACGAGCATTTAATTTACTTGTGTAGGTATATGAATTTTCCAGTCAACTTTTTAAATCGTTGTCAATTACCGTATGTGTACATGTGACGCGGGATAATCGATACATCGCATGTATAGAAGACGTCAACGAAAAAACTGATAAATAAAAATAAATTCTTTAATCCCATAAACTTCGACTTTATTAAACACGTGCGTGTGCTTTTTTCTCTTACTTTTTTATTTCTCTCTTCCGAGAAAGGTACATTATTTATAACTATGATTTACAGCCCTGATTGTGTATTTCCAGTACCACATTTATTAATGGTTTCATCCTTTATTAAAGATTCCTCTTAGAAAGCGTACGAATTAAAAAATTTATCACTACTTGAAATTTGATAAAAAAAATAATAACGTTATTTCATCAACGTTTGTAAAATGCGTATTTCGATCTCAGTAGTATTTGGAAAACCGTTTTACGCTTTCCTCTTTTATATCACTAAATATCAAACAATCACGAACTAAAAGTGACATCGAATAATAATCAGTAATTAAAACTGTAGTAAAAGCTACAAAATTGATTGTTCCGAACCACTGCGGATTCAAAATTCTAAGCTGTTTCCCCGGGTTCGTTAAATTTCCACCGTAAAGTCGTTAACGATAAAAGTAATACATCCACGATTAACTGCAAGTATTGAACCTATGATTGTTAATATCATTATAATTATTTGATTTTGTTCTAAACCTTGGTTATATTATTATATTATTAATTAGATTTGTAGTAAAACTGTACAGAGCCAAATGAGAAATTAAAAAAAAAAAAACACTAAACATATAAATAGATCGTGAAATTTAATTTCCTTATTATAATTTCTTGTGAATAATCGAGTGCAAAACCAATAGTGGAAAGCGTGAAAGCCAAAGAGAATAGAGTGAATTATAGGGGTGTGGTATGTTGATATGTGCAACGGTAGTACCGCTGTAACAACGTGAACAGCTGATCTTTCACCCCGACGACCTAATTTATGGTCTAACAATAAACGTATTATCCTACAACTTTCGGCGATATCGTCAATTATCCACTGTTATTCTATGCTAACGATACAGCGAATCGATAATTACGGGTATTACCTGGTTAAAAATATGGATAGATTCGAATAGCTTGAACAGAAAATGGGATAATCCACCAACTTTCGGCTAGTTTTTTGTACGATTGAGTATTTCGATTTAGCTGCAATTTGGATATAATTTCACAGTGCACACTGAGGTATGAAAATTCTCCAATTTTCAAATCCTTAAGTCTTACCGCTTATCAGAATCACGTTGATCTATTTTATCGCGTTTTCGAATTCAATCTTCCCCTTAGAATCCTTAGCTGGGTAAGTGTTAAAAAAGACATGTTTTTTAAACATTTTCAGTCCGTAGATGTAAAGGCCCGTAAAATAAACTGACTTTACTTCTTTGTGTAATTAAGTATACGCTTGTAGTATATTTCGAAGGTTTTACGCTGTGATGAGCATAAAATCATAAGTAAATATTCTAGGGATATTTATCCCTGAATCTTGGAGGATTTTCATGTCTTACAATCAGCGTGAACAACAGCATATCTAAATTGAAGGTAAATCAAAATTACCATCCTTAAAAGCTGACCGAAAGTTGGTGGATCATAGCCGGTGTAAAAGCATATAAAATTTCATTACAATTTTTGATATTTCAACAACGTGTACTGCATTTTTCTCGCCATTTTTTATCCACGGAATGTAAAACTACCTATGTCCTATAATACGTATGAATATTACAAAGTCGAAGTTATATTTTGTTCATATTGAATTCCAGAATGTTATATCTTGAATCTTAAAACTAAATATTAATGAAGCTCTGGATCTCTGAAACTATAATTCTACTTGATTCTAATTGATCTGGTTTCAGTCTCTAGTTTATGTCACCCTTTGTAGAAAACACAGATCTTTCTGGTCTACAACTTTTTGTCAACAGTTGCTCAGTTTTGTTTTAAAAGATGTTGAAAGCTCGAACGTCTCGAGGAAAAAGTATAATCAAAGCTTCCTCTGTGATTTTATCAACCGTAACGATCAAAGTGATACTAAATTCCAGAAATTTGAATGCAAGCATATCCAAGTCATTTTGCTAGAAATGGTAATTTTGGCGTTTAATGAACCGAAATGACGGTCGAAAAACCTAAACCTTGGTTCATATCGTTGATTTTATCAACCTAGTATTTTTATGAATAGTAATGATCATTTATAAAAATCCTCAATGCATCTACACGGGAATATTTAAATTCCGCTTCGAATCTTGAATATCCTCGATCGAATCGACGTGACCCTCATCGGGCTAATGAACAGTCAAATTTTAGCCCTGAATAAGTCTAGAGATGAGGAATTAGAATTGCGTCGTTAATCAAAGGGAATCAATCGATTCTATTAGGTTAATAATAACGCAATTTCTGTTATATTACAAAACGGTACGCTAATAACTCGTTACCTGCAAACCGTACCAACGAGAATGTCGGAACTCTAATTAACGAACCTCTAATTAGGATCTGATATAATACGAGCTATTACCAAGCTTTATTCTCGTTTAGGCTTCAGCTTTAATTCCAGACATCAGCGATACTCCCACCTTCTGGAGTCCCTTTACAATGGTTTATACCCACTGCAGATCACAATTACTCGTCCTCGGCTAATTACCTAATTTGTACCATCCACGGAAGATGAGTTAATGTCGTAACGGATACACGCTTGTTTATTTCGGAGTATAAATAACCAGCTCCACGAACCGAGTAGGTAAATTTAAACTTGACAATGTCAAAAGTCTTTGTTAGGATATCATATATTTGAATTGTAAATATTTCACGCAAGAGGTTCATCGATCCTTTCGTATGTATTTATAAAAGTTGTAATTTCTTCTATCTATTTACAGTTACCCTCCGGAACAATCTGACCAATTATTTTTCACGATTTTTACCTCGTCATTATATCCAGTCTAATTGAAATTCTATTTAAACACAGCTATTGTCTCTACATTGAAAAGAAGATTTTCTTTTGGAAAATTACTCGATAAATGAAACTTTACTCGAGTATGATTTTACCAGAAATATGCGAGGTATACTCTTTTACAGGGACATGAATTTCATAAAATTAATTTAATGAAGAAACTAGTTTTTTTTGCTCATTTAGACGCAAATGTTGTCTTAATGTTTATTCTCAGTGCCTAGATTAATATACGAATTCAATGTTTTTTCACCCGAAGAGTAAAAATCCGCGAGTAAAAATGAGAGAAAAATCAATGCATACGACAAATAATGATATTCGACGGATTGCGTTTGATTTACTCGCGGAATTCGCTGGATATATACAAATGTGTTTCACGCACAGCATCCCAGGTATAGAAATAGCTATTGCAATCAGACTCGTGTGGAAAAACCGGGTGCGAGTTATAGAATCGAATCCTCGGATTCATTACCATAACCAATTCAATCCGTTGGGTAAAACATTCCGCACGGTTCGAAGTAAAATTACTCGCCAATTTTTCCGTGTCTTTGCGTTATGCCACGGGCATCGACTATACATATCGCAGAGACTCGTATAAGAGATGCCGATCGACATCGCAGATTCGTTTGGACGTGTAACACTTGTTATTATTCGATCCCCCCGAAGAAAAACACTTGCTTCGATTCTGCCGATTCTTCAACGCGGTATCTCTCAACAAATAAAATGTTAAGTTTGTTCGCCGGGTGATTCAAAGGTACGAAATTTCTGCCGCTCCATCGTATACCTAGAACCCGGTTAATGGGTACGTAAACTTATACGTATTATTGTTCTACCGATATTTATTGACTTTTATACGTTTTACTATTACGGCGCTGGGAGTCGTAGAGCAGAGAAGTCGAATATCACTTATTCATGAGTCCGATCTAGAGGGAGGTTATATATGTATGTGCGAAGGGAACGTACACACTGGACGCGGAAATTTGCGAACTCGAGAAAGTGGGCAATATATTTCAGGATAGGTCGCAAAAGTTTGGAAAATCAGGAATTGAATCGTTTTCCTGAAATCGCGGGAATTCGATGTAGACAAAATGTTACAATTCAACTTCGGAATACTTTCAGGCATCGATCGGATACAGCGTCCCTTTTTCATCTGACAAAAGTAATCACAAGCCGCGGAATCGAATCCGTACAAGCATCGTGTTCTAAAAACTCCGAATATATCGACAGTCACGGCGCTAAGCTAGCAACATCGAACCCACGACGGTGGTTTCGTCGTAAAAGAAGGAAAGCGGTTCGCTGTATAAATTTACGAGGCAATTTACTGTACGATCGAGATTATAGGGGGCTTAATAAACTATACGATTATACAGAAAAGATGAAGTTCCTAATTTCGAAACGTTGTACACAGTGCGCGTCTTAAATCGTGCCAGGCTTTCGATATCGGAACGAATTGGCTGTATATATATAGCGATTCCCTAATTTCCCAATACCGATAAGACAATGCTTGGGGAAATAATGAAACGCACGGCTCATGCATTACCGATGCGTCGTTTGACACATAAACAACGGGGTCGAGGTTGGAGAGATAGCAAAAAATTATCAGTTTTGCCGTATAGATCATCGGAGTCGATCGGCGCCTTGTGAAATTCATCCGCTCGCGACGCGACCTGGCGTCGCTTATCACCATAATATTATGGTCTCGAATTGCGTCGTGAATTTATTACTAGTCTCGTGCGACTCGAGGCTCTCGGTGATAACCTCGCGAACTCCGGAAAAATGTGCTTCTGACTCGGACTTGACCCGAGTATTGTCGATTTATTACGCAGTTACCAGGACAAGTCATTGTGGTGTCCGGAATCTGGATTATGGGATGAAAATCAACGCGATCCGATGTGGCTAACGAGGATCTGTTTATCGGATGTCAGCTGAAACTCAAGATGAGGTGAGTGACTCGCAATCAGAGAAATACCTTTGACGTTAGAGAGTACGAAGTGGCCGACTCGTACGATTCACTGACATTTATCACTGCAGAGATGTAAAAGTGAATGTTTTTGCAATATCCTTGAGACCAAAAGCTCACCTTTAGAGCTTAGCTTTTTGAAATCGACACGGTCATATCTGATCCTGACATTTGAACAACACAAAACTTGACTTTATGCACTGATGAAGAGAAAAAAAAAAAACAATTCTTGCGACTTGTTGCAGTTTTATTTATTATCGATAATTTGATGTAGTTGAGTGAAAATTATAATAGCATCACTTTTTTTATCAATTGAGTCGGTTGCCGCGTCGTTTTCAGTGTACGATCGTTTTTTTTTTTTTTATCCTAGAGATAGAAGAATACGGGAGATTTCAGAAAGAAATGAAATTCAAATACAATTTGTTTTAATAGAATTATTTTGTAACTCACGCATTTATTGTCGTTGTTCAACCAATTTTCATGTAATATTTAAACCTCAATTTGGAACCATGTCATAAGAAATAACTGGTTCTGCTGAAAAATTGTTACTAATTATTTGTTTCGATTTTTCAAATCAATATATGGCTGTGAATACACTGGAAAAGGGAATAGATCTTACCGGTAAAAATCTAATTTTTTCTGACAATCACATCAATTTCACGGACCCTCTTTTTTTCATCACTCTTAAAAATTGACACAAATTTAAGTTTTTCGCTCTGCAATAAGTCGCGTGACCTAACTCGCAACGTTTTCTGGTTCAACAGCCGTTCTTTGATGCGTGAAAGCCGATATGGTGTTGAAAATATGGTAACGACAGGTATGAGGTTCTGCTTCAAAAGTGCGACTGATCGATTCGAGAATGTAGAAAAAGGGCGAGAGAGCTTTGTGTTCTTTTTTCCACTCGAGTACAGCCTGACAAAAAATTTGAATCCTGAGCCCGCACGATTAGACAGGAATTTATCCGAATAAGACGAAATTTTATGCAGATTAAATATATTATGTTGATTGAAAAAATTATCCAATTTTCGTCACGGCAGTAATTTTGAAGCGTATAATTCTAAGATCTTATAGTAAACAAGATTGCAGCTATAAAAAGTCTGAGTAACCTTAATTTTAATTGCCTTTATGCGACTTTATCAATTAAAAAGATTTTGCAGTATAGAAAAGGGTTATTGGAATTGGTCGTTCGGAATTAAAATATCTGTTATTATTTTCAATAGACAAAACGACAACCATTCACGACGTCGTTGTGAAATTAAATAATCCAATTAGTTAAATGTATTACATCTCTGCCTTACCAATATCGCGACTTAAAAATCAGAAACAAAACTCGAACTTTAACTCAACCTGTCGACGATCAGTCGACTTACAAGTTGTACGTATTAGCCTCGAGGATCACAGCAGCGTTAATCTCCGCATAGCAGCTACGATTCGACTATCAATAAGCTTCCGGGTACGAGACCACCGTGCAAGCTTCTCTTGACCTTCTACCCCGAGATTCGACCGGTCGAGATCAGTGAACAGTGAGCTGCAAGCACGCTCGTTCGAAGTCCACTTCTGCAATCTGTTATATAAATCACTCGTTTCAATCAATATCTACAAGTAAGCATCTCAAAACTAGAATGCAAATATCGGCTGAATGATTTAGGAGCTTTCGAAAGAAGATCGCAGGGTTTTGATTTTATCGCTTGACTTGTAACTTACGGTACCTTAAAAATTATGCACTGTTGTATGATGGAGAGATTTCTTTAGTCAAAAAAAAAAAAAAAAACACGCGGTTTGGTGGTAGAAAATTAATAACGAGGGTCAAATTGGGTCATCAGAAATCTGTGACTTAGGATTATGTTAGTCTACTTTTATTATTATTATCATTATATTGGTGCTCAGAGAAGATTATTGATATCCGATCTTCCTCTCTTGGCAATTCAATTATCGAGTTGATAATTTAACTAGTAACTTCGAAACTATCTGGCCAAATTAAATACCAACACTTTCGTCACGAGATTTGATTGGATTTGCCTCGACGCAATCAGCGTTCGGCTGTTCGCTAACAATCTTAATTAACTGTTGTAACTCATCGAAGTTAAATCTAACGAAAATTGACGATTTTTTTTTTTATGACTTTGAAAAATTTGCGATACAAAATTCCTTCGCGTATATTCATAAAATATACCTCATGAATCATTTTTTGATAATTTTCAATTTCGGCTGACTTAAGTGGCTAATTGTCGGTTCAAAAGGTTGGCGTCAAGGCCAGGAAAAGAATTGTCATCGGATCAGCAGATCGTTCCACAATGGTATGCAAAAAATTGTTGTCGGGTTAATGACAGATTCGGTACTTATTTGTTAATTTTTTCGTTTACAATAAAACTTGCTATGACAAGGAAAATCAATTTCCTTAGCTAAAAATAGGTTCAGATAGTAGCCAGTGAACGTTGCAATTTATTTTTCATGCGATATTATCTCTCTTGTGAAATGCAACGCAATTTCTAAAACCCTGCTCTCTCTCTAAATATATGCCGGAACATAATTTTTGCGCAAGTTGTATATGCGCCTATCTACCCCGACGCCGAATCATCCCTCCAGGCAAACAAACCGCGAGAATTTTTGGGCGTTGCCAGGGTGAAACTGCACTGCGGTAGCGTATACCCATTTTACTCTCGAAATATGTACGAGAGATGCAAAACTCGGATGTAAATATACGATAACTATTTTCGGTCCGATATACCAGGTGAATTTATATTTACAAATAGATTCGCTTGTATAACTGAGCGGGGAGAAAATTATCGCTTTTCAACTTCCTACTCGAGGAGAAGGAAAAAAAATGCTTGCACATTCAACAGGAATGAAAAAATTCGAGTTCAGACTGAATCCAAAATTTCTCTTGCAGCTTGCAGATCACTTCCTACTACGTTCGGGTATAGATCTCTGCGTTAAAGTTGCGCGTTAAATAACAAATTTTTCTACGGTTGTTGTTTTTATATCTCAAATAGGAATGTACTCACAATAACTTATAAATTAAATAATGAGCGAAATTTCCGTTATCTGTCTTTTGAAGAAATTTTCGGAACGAAACATTTTCAGTATCATTTCCGCATATCCGAATAAATTTTGTACAGTAACAAAACTTTTTACCAAAAATCATTGAAAGATTATTTTCGGATCTCTGAAGAAGCATCGTTTTGAATTTTTGCAAGTCATCCACTGACTTATATACACTTGGCACGTTCTTACCATTTCTAAACATTTGCTTACAAGATTTTCGAACCGCTGTTCAAACTTCACAGCAACGAGTTGGCTGATCTCGAAGCTTTAAAATTGGAATAACATCGAGACGTGAATCGTCTGAACTTTTGTCGTGTGTTGCAAAATCGTCAATACTTCGTAAGTCGTCGTCTTCGAATTTGCGTTGTTCATTGTTTTTACAGAAATCGACTCGAGATTGCACGTTGTGGTTCAGGGATTGAGCATTCGATGCAAGTAGATAAAAGACCCGTGATTTTTGTCCATTTCCATCGGTTCCGTCGCCTTCTTCGACGCGGCTAGCATCAATACCTCACCTTTCGGTCTATCAAAATTCGCTGAACACTGCAGGATGCAATCGAGTGTTCGATCGTTGAGCATCCAGCTCTCTCCCCCGATATTTCTCCATCTCTGCTCTCTTGATCGCACGTATTATTCTGCAGGTCTCCACTGCAGCGTGTGATACGTGCACTCGTGTATAGTATGCACGTTTCGCTTGGAGGTAGGCGAACATTACGGAAACACAACGCGTGTTGCTTGGGTGGAGGAACACCCACCACGTATCGACTCTACTGCACTCTGTTCTCGAACAGTAATCCGGGTGTTCTGCACAGGCGTCTGGACCAGGTGGCTGGGGACATATCGAGATGGAACTCGTCACGAAAGCTTTCCGTCGGAAAGAGTTGAATCACGCTCGTGTGAAAGGGAATTTTATTTTTAAATATCGTATAAAATTATAGTCGAATTAATATAATCAATAGTTACGAGAAAATTCAGTACAAGCAATTGTTTAGTGTACCTAATTATAGCAGTCAATTTATTACATTTAATCGCAATTTCAAAATCAAATCTGCTTCTTTACCTCGCTATATTTTTTTAGTCAATCTCACGCAAAATTGCAATCGACTCGATATGTTATTTTCATTCATGCCCCAAATGAATGGGAGGACCGGAAGAGTATTTAACGATACACGGAATTCATTTCTCCGACAATGTTGAAAGAAAATTTATTCTGCAAACGGAACGCATTTGCAGAAAACAAAGTTTGCGCAATTTCATTACGGCGATTCTTTAACTCACAGTGCTTTCTTTTAGGGTTTTTATATACCTAATTTAATTATCTTATATTTATAGGAATCTGCGTTTAGATCGTTAGATTTCTAGCTAGAATGACGCAGCTACTCGTATTTTCTTGAGAACTATCACAAAGTTCTGGAACATAATCTCAACTTTTGTTTCAAGACTTATCCGTTAGCTAAAAATTTTTTGATACTATTCAGAATCACGAAGATCTATGATGAATTGGCTTCATTTTTGACGGGAGTGGAAAAGTTCTCCATTTAAAATTTATTCGGTTAAAACACCCTGGAATTGTGTCCAAATTATTAACCTTTTTTGGTTGTATCTGTTTGATCCGTAGTTTTAAAATTACCAGAAAAATACATTCGCAGTGTCTAACCTTCTACCAATTGGTTTTAATCATCGAGAAATTCACAATTTGTACCGTCAAATTATAATTTTGTGAAATAAAAAATTTCAATAATTGGTTCTAAACGTGTCAATAACTGGTACACTCACTTTACCGATTCAAAATTAGAACGTCGAACTCGTAGTTCTCTCTTATATTTCCATAAAACTACCCTGAAATTTTGTACGTATAAAATTGGATCCTTTAACTTCCGTATGTTCAAAGATAAGACACTTCGTTCGCAGTTGAAAAACGAAGAACCGCCTTAACGGTATCAGATTTATCGAAAAGCTAATCTTAAAAACTTTCTCAACTTCAACGACAGTTGTACGACAGGTTTTGACCACGTTCAAATTTCGTCTATACCGCGTTCTTGTATCGCGTGGCTCATAAATAACATTGCATCACAAAACGATGAAGATCTTGTGCGAAAACTAGTACAGAACCTTTCAATTTTTGCGGCGAACCAATCAATCAAGACAGCGTATAGAAGTCTTCTCACACGTACATATCACGTATATATTTCAATTTGCGAATGCAAAACGGCCTCGAGAAAAGCTTGCGAATCGAGGGATCCGCGATGCTCTACCCTGATCTACACGCAAATTTTTTCTACGTCGACGAAAAAACATTCCGAAGCACAAAGACGCAAGAAACGTCGCGTCTAAATTTCAAGGCGCACTTCTGGCTCTCGCGAAAATGAGATTTAGGTACCTATATTTACTTCTCTGCTTTCGCCGTCAACTGTCAAAACTGATTTTCTTCAAAGCTTTATACATACTCGTATAGGTATACATAATATACGTCATGATATTTTCTCCTTGCTCTGCAGCTGTAGCCTTAACCGAATTGCACCTTGTATCTCTGAGCATCTCGTTGACTTGTTGTAAATTTGCGTACTTGACTTTGCCTCCTAATTCGACAAGCCTTTGATCGACTTTAATTCATCGTAATGTAATCTCCAATGCAACCGCGAGATCGTCGCGACGTTCGGACTGGGTCATTCAAAATTTTTACCCTCTCATCGTCGCGCCGGTTCGCACCGGATTCCAGCGGCATAATATCTCGCTTGATTTTCTTCTTATCGCCGTTGTTCCATGGCCCTATTTATAGATTTTTTATACTCTTTGATAGACTGATGAATAAGAATTCTCGACCTCGTATGTAATCTATTATAGAATCTTGGTGATCGGTCAATTAAGAAAACGTATTTTTAGTTAACGTTTCGACCCGGATATGGGCCCTCCTCAGAACGATTTATTTTTTTAACTGTCAAGAATAACAAAAAGATTTTTTATAATATAAATAATAGTACTAGAAGTAATCAGACTTAAATATTGTAGATGTAATACTCTTAGAGCTATTATATATTCTTGATTAGTAAGAACCTTTTGATTAATTGAAATAAGGATGTCTTTAAGTGTTATTTACCTTTTGAATTAAGTAAGTGGACTAAGATGTAGTCGAATTCACAATTACAATTGGTGGAGACAGTGTTCTTTTGAGTGACGGTAGACAATGTCAATCTTCAAGTTATTTTATATGTGGCAGTTAATAGTTGGAAGTCATTAATTATGAAGATTAAAGAACTATGTTTCTTCACAGTCTATATGTCATTGTGTTAAAAGGTTTTTAAAGAAGGTCTTTTTAGCAATAAAATTAATTCGCAAGTGTCAAAGAATTCAAAAGGTAAATAACACTTAAAGACATCCTTATTTCAATTAATCAAAAGGTTCTTACTAATCAATAATATATAACAGTTCTAAGAGTATTACATCTACAATATTTAAGTCTGATTACTTCTAGTACTATTATTTATATTATAAAAAATCTTTTTGTTATTCTTGACAGTTAAAAAAATAAATCCTTCTGAAAAGGGCCCATATCCAGGTCGAAACGTTAACTAAAAATACGTTTTCTTAATTGACCGATCACCAAGATTCTATAATAGACTCTTTGATAGAGTTCGCGGGTCATTGGATTTGTTTCGTTGCAAGTGCGGAAATACTGTATATAAATATTATATTAAGCAAATTGAGAAGAATCTTTTGATTGTTAACGCGGAAGCACGGGACGCCTCATATTGTTATACAACGATCTATTTCGTTAGTTTAAGTTTAATGTATATACTTTTTAGTTTATATAATTATTTCCTACGAATCTGAAACTTGTCGCGTTATATAATGTTTATTTTATGCCCTGAAATTAGCACGTTCTTTACGTTGATTTATCACTTTATACACTTACGTCAATTAATTGACTCTATGACATACATAAAGCTCTAAATATAGAAATGATAAGTTTTGAGGATAAAATAGATTCACAGATGTCAAGAGAAATTTCACACAGTAAACATCGGTTGAAAACTAATTAGCGAATTACATCATCTGACGGAATTATATTCAGATTAATTATAAAGTGACTTTAGAATCGTACGCGCTCGTTAAATTAACGCTTAATTTCAGTTTCAGTCGACAAGAAAATAATCATTGTAAAATTAATGAGCATATTTGAAAAAAAAATATATTCCTAATCCAGAGTTATAATATTTATAATTTACACTCGGACGCGTATTATTATATATACGTCGTCGTGGAATAGTAAATATTTATTATTTCGTTACGCGCACCATTCCAAAAACAATATGGAAACAGCAACAAGGTGGATGATATATTCCTTTGACCTTTGCCGACAAAGTTTTCGCGTAACAACGATTAAACTCGACGAAATCTTAAGACACGGCTATAATTTCACGGAGAAAATAATTCCAGACCAACGGTTCTACGTGGATAATTTGCCTCTTTTTGGTACCCAACAAAGTGTGACACTTCCGTAGAAACGACGATACAGGGAAAACGGATGAGGCAAAGAAACAACTTTCGTACCCCGAGTAATACGAAGAACCCGAAATCCTTCGGGATTTAGATTATTAGAAATAAAACCAGCGGACCGGAAATCAATTTGGAACTCGTCCTCAATGCCCAGAGATATATCTGATCTGTTATTACATTTCGAATCCGTCGATCATCCTTCGATTTTTATACATATATATATATATATTAAAGAATGTATACACACTTGCACAAGTTTTACAGAGGTTATTATCCAGCCGATCAAATTCTCCTTAGATTGCGGTAACTTCCATGTAACTATTTGATCGTAAAGGAGGTCGTGTTCGCGGTACGTAATCTCCTGAAATGGCAATGACACTGTGCATGATATGGAAAAAAAGTTTACCTTGGGGGTTGAAAAAATTCAGTAATCGTTGCTTTGAGTGAAAAATCTCAATTCCTGTCGGCTCGGCGAAGCGAAAACTGCAAGATTCACACCAATCCTTGATGCGATGTGAACTGAAACGGATAAATAAAAAATTCGGATACAAGGGCCGAGGGTCCTGGCCCAAGGATCAGGGGAACGGGGCGCTTGTGAGAAAGGAAATTGGAAAAACTCACTTGCGATATCCGCGGAATCTCAGCGATTCAGGGCCACGTCGTACCTACGTCTCGTCTCAGTGGAAACTTTATAAGTGCGAGCACTTTTGTTACGCGAAATGGTTTCCTCGTTTTTTGTACTGTTATTGCCATAGAAATCAAACATATGTAGGATTATTTCTGTTTCCACCCGATAAAGATCGCCATAAAGCGATTGTTTCACGCTTGAGAAAGTTAGTCTCGCATCCATCGATCTTTCGGTGTACTTTTTTTTCTTCAACGTTACATATTATCCGAAAGAAATTGAATTTCTATTAAATTTTATCGAATGTGAAAATTCTTTTCTGATTTTCGCACGATCATGATACATTATTACATCTCCAAACTTCTATTCGACTGTAAATTTTCAGCTCCGATAGTCGAAAATCTGCTTCACGGTGAATTACAGATAAATTTGCGAATGACTTTCATTGCAATGGGCAACAATTGACACTGGAACAAATACGCAACGGACATAAATTTTTCGTGTAATACGTTCAACCCTGTCGTCAATACGTTACGATAAATAACCAAACGCGAATTCGCTAAACAGTATACCTTTATTTACCTGCACGCGAAGATCATATCAGGTATACCGGATGACCTGGCTGCACATTGCACACCGAAGTGGGTATGAATGCATTAAATTTTGGATTCGTAGGAATGAAAGATGTCTAGTTTCAGTAAGTCCATACCATGATGGATAACGGAGCGCAAAAAATCACCAATTCTGACACGTAAGTGGCAACGCAACGCTAAGATCTCAAATCAGTCGTTGGTGGGTACGATAAAAAACGGTTTTATCTCGCGACATTATTTCTCGTAGCAACTCCCGAGATCCAGGTGATCCAACAAGCACTTACGGCTATTCGAAATTGTGGAAAACGAATCTTGAAATGTCATATAAGAAGCACACACAGCGATGTCGGAGGTAGACGGCTGAACCACCAGACGCTGGAAGGCAATCATCCCTTGGATTTACTTCCTCGGGTAGCATTTTTCCCAACGTAATTCCACCTGATTGGCACGCGGTGCTCTGTTCCTGCTGATTTTACCTAGAAGAGCACATCCGCGCTACCTGCTACCTCGGCCTCATCCTCGCGTTCGACTTAATCGAATCAAATCCAATCAAAGATGGTCCATTGGCTCGAACTTTTCCGGCGTCTCCGCGTGATTACAATTATTGAACCTGAGCTTCGACGCAACGGCGGACTTTTATGACTTTCACTCCCGCCTTGATTTCGAGGTTTAGCAATAACGGTGAGAAATCTCCCTCATCGAAGTAGACAGAGTGCAGAATACGGCCCGTCAAAAGATTTACGATCATCGTAATCGTCGATTCAACTCGAGTAAATGGTTTTCCAAATATTGAAGTGTGTTTCGCGACTTGAGAGTTACGTTATTTAAAAAATTTCACTCCGCAGTGATCAAGCGAGTTACCATTTCTTCGGCGAGGGTTCACCACTCCATTTTGTACCTGTCAAAATTCCCTAAAGTTTGTAGTAGATGTTGGGTCGTTGAGTTCAACCTCCATTCCCGGCGTTTTGGTCGACTATACAAGGTTCTTCGCGAAACTTTTCACGTCCCGCGATGGAAACGGTTCCTGGTATACGTCCCTGCTACGAAAATATATAGCTGGGGTGCAAAGAAGGGTGGTCGAAGCCACGGAAAGTTTGCGATCCTCGAAGTCTTTCCGCGTCGTTCCGCAGGTGTTTCCAGCCGGTTTTTCGTTTTTCAAATTCGCCAGCGCGGTCCGCGCAGGAGTAGCTCCATGTCGAGTTTTCCTCCCTTTCCCTCCTCTCGCGAGCACGCGGAGTCTGCTCAACTTTAAAATTGGTCGACACCCAGGGAGTTTCAATTTCGTGCCTGCAGTTCGTCCAGACGAAGAACGGGAACGAAAACCTCGAGGACGAATGACGAGCGGCAAATCACAGCCGCAGCGGCTTTAAGCTCGCCTCGGCGAAGGGCAGGGGAGGAAAAATTTCCCGACCATATTCCGCAAGGCGAAGTAATAACGTACGCGTGTTGCACCGCAGGGTTAACTTCCGGCCCAGCCTTCACCGTCATCTGGATTCCTGCCAGCCTAGCCCGCGGTTATATTCCGCGAGTTTCTCTCCGCTGCCTAATTGAGTTTTCCCTGGAAATTATGCTCCCCGTTGAACAACAAGGATTTCAGCCGCTCGCGCTACTCGCTCTCAATGAACCCCGTGATAGTTCTTGGAGAATGTAGAGGGATACCTTTCCGTTAAATCGTCGAAGGAGGCGCGGCTGCGACGTTTGGTATGCCAGCTGGATGCGTATAGAGACGAGGAATTTTTTAATCATTGTTTTTTGTTTGTTTATTTATTTGTTTTTTTATTTACTTATTTTTTTTTTTTTTCTTTCGTTTCCTCTTCATCGCCCACTTCCTCTTTCTCTTTCATACCTCGAACAAGGGAGTCCATCGGAATTTTATTGATCGATGTTCCTCGCCCCGTTCCAAGGAGGAGAAAAACTGTGCTCCTCTTCGCGGGGCCAAACATTTTCTTTTTACCACGATGAAGAAAAACAAGACAGAAGAAGAAGGAAAAGAAGATGGAGAATAAAAATAACTTGTCTCTAAGGGGGATGAAGCTCGTGGCACGTTCACCCCGTGGAAGAATATATATATACACCCACACGCTACTCGATGCCGGGACCATCCCTCCCCCCCCCCCCCCCCGCCCATCCTTCCCCCTCACCCACATCCTACTGAATTCCCAAGATGCGTGCAAGACATCAATCAGCCTTCAGGTAACGCGTGTGATTATATACCCTGTCATCGATGCACGGTGATGATCGGGGAGTGAAACTCGGGACGGTATAAAAAAAAAGGGTTGATGGAATATTAATAACTTTCTCGAATCGTATTTTGCGCGAATCTAGACTTTAGACAGAAACTTCGATAAGCTTGCGCACAATAACTAATTTAATTACGTCAAAGTGATGGGTGATGGATTAGTGGTGAAAAATGTAGTTTTTTATGAGAACGCTCTGTCTTTAAGTATAAAGTTTAGTTACGTAAACGCGATGGGGCATTCATTTGTTGAAATTTAAAAACCACTTGAAATTACTTGAAATCAGTCGAAATCACTCGAAATCACGTGGAATCGCTTAAAATTGCGTGAAATCGCATAAAATCGGACGTGTATTCTCTTGTTGAAATCTCAAACCACTTTGTAAAGCAGTAACCTCAGAGTCACTTGAAATCACTTGAAATCACTTGAAATTAGTTAAAATCAGTCGAAATCACATATAATCGCGTAAAATCACTTGAAATAACTTGTAATTGCTTAAAATCGCGTGAAATCCCTTCAAATCGCACAAAATCGCACGTTGAAATCTCAAACTACTTTGGAAAGCGGTCACTTCAAAGTATAGCTTGAAATAACTTGAAATCGGTCGAAATCGCTTGGAATTCATTTGAAAACACACGAAATCGCGTGAAATTGTTTTAAATCGCTTCACACTCGATCTACGAGTGAATACCTACCACCTCGCTCAAACCGTAATTCGAGTGAAGTTATGCACTGTGTCCAACATTCTAGCACGTTAGGAAGAAGGACAAAAAATAGATCAAGAATCTTGTCGGTACCTACGTTACGAGCGAGAGATAAAAAGCTTGGAGGAGATAGAAACGGAAATGGAAAGTGTGTACGATGCAAGGCGAGGCGTGAAAAAACAACGACTGGACGGCGAAGGAAATAGTTGAAAAAGGAAACGAGCGACGTTAAGAAAGTCGCTTTGAAACGTGGACTTTGGAGACGCTTGATATGCGAAACCTTGGCGGCGCCAGCGTCTGAGACTTGCGGATGCATATGAATTGAGTCGGTTGGCGAAAAGGTGCGGGGAGGGGAGGGGGGGGGGAGAGAGAGACTTAGAAGAGAGAATTATTGCGGGAGAGGGGAGACGTATCAAATAGATACGGTGGGTATACAGCGTGTCTGACGAGAAATCGACGGTGTATTTGGCTTATAGGCAACGGGCAACGCGTTGTGTCCGCACTACGTTCCGAGGTGTTGGGAAGGGAAGAGAACGATTTGTCGGAAACTGGGGAGTTTCACAGGGAGCGCGGGATCCGAACGTAAAGAGATCGCGCCCGATGCGGGGATCCACAGTTGTCGTCGAACCTCGATCGTCGCGTTATCTCGCCTCCCGTCGTTTACGATCTATTCGATCCGAGTACCCCGAGTTGTCGGAATACACGCAATCGAGACAAGTCTCGGTATCTGCCGGAGCGCAAAACGATATTGGTCTGAAACCTAGGAAAGGAGCCTTCGAACAGCCATCGGAATACAGAAGAGGAAATGCCGTTCTTCAAGAAACTGCGAAGGTTCTCCAAGCACAAGAGTGAGTTTTCAAAATTATCCTTTTTTTTTTTTATTTTTTTTTATAAATGTGTGTCTAGTACTAGGCGATTTTTTAGTGAATATCTTATGTTACGAAAAACAAGTGAAATTCTTTTCTGTGATTGAAGCGGAAATTGTGTTGAGGCTAATTTGCGTCCGCGTATATACTTCACGTGTGAAAATAAAGATTCAGACCAAATTTCAACCCTTTTGAAGCATTATTGACGCGGATTTAGTACAAAACGCTCGTAAATATGGGATAATTGAAAATGTTGTTACCGTGAACGTACTTTTCTTTCAAAGTATACGAGTCGCAAAAATGCATCAACTTTGAACGACCCGTTATCATCAAAATACCGATTAACAAAGCTCTCCTGCGGAAAATACGAGCGCCTAGAAAAATAATCGAAGAAAGAGCAGATCCGTCTTCGTTGAGGTTTTTATTCCGTATTTCGGAGATATGGGTAAACACCGAACGAAAACGTACGAAAATATTTCCAATCGTCGGATTCTCAAATGCTCGTTACCGGGTTCTGAGTTATCCGGGGTTTTTCCAGATCATGGCAAACAAACAAAGTTTTTCTCCCCTAATCAAACGGTGGTAAATGATTAACGAACGACGAAAGCGGGTGAAACGAAGCGGCGTTCTCTGTCGCAAACCTGAAATGTATATACGACGCTGCCGCAGGAGTTTTGACACCGTGTTACGCCTGCTTTTTCTCGGACAGCTTCTTCCCGGCAATATCGCCGCCTGCCAACCCCCGTCTGTCAGTTTCTAACGGAGCTAAGTAATAGCGGTAATACCATACCTTGTACTCTCCTCCAGGCGCTCTCGTTTCTCTGAAATCTCGTCGTATTATCTTCAGCCTCCTTGACAACCTATTGCAACACAGCCTCGTGTTTTGCTGACATTCGGGTAAAGTCGATGGCTCGTTGTGGTTGAGAGTCTGATAAAAAAATTGCTTCACATTTATCAGCTTCAGACGTCACGGATCTCGTTTGTTTTTTTTTTTTTCTTCGTTATTATCCCAATGTCACGGGTGCGACCTCAACCGAAGACGTCGATATTCTGCGTCATTATTTCATTTGAAAAATGTTCCTACAAATAAACTCGATACTTGAATTTTCACACAAACGATCCACGTATGCAGACAAGTGCTGAAAGTGCGGATGAACAAAGCCACCCATTCATGTGAATGAATGCGCAGTCATTACGATTACAAAGTTCAAACACGTGTACGATGAATGTAATTTCTTGAGGGCTATTACTATATTAATACCTGTTATAACCGTTGTTATTTTACTCGGGATGACGGAGAGCGCCAAAGTTGGCTTGGAAACCTGACAAGACGCGCTAACGTATATCGATCGTGTTAAGAATCGATGAACAGGTACGCACATCCTGTCGAAGAGAACCCTCAAAATAAACGCAAGCTCTCGAGGATCAGTATCGATTCTCGCTTGGCGGAAAGTATACTCAATTTTAGTAGAAACCAGAAAAAGAAATATTGCTTCGAAACAAGTATCATCAAACATTCCATTTCGCAAAGCAAATCCAGAATGAATATTCAACCCCGCAGAATTTTTTCAACGCTATGAAAAAAAATTTGCTTCTAATTCAAATAAAGCATTCAGTCTTCCGTTGAAATACTTACGTGATACGCATAATTTTCTCACCCTTGTGTTTCAAAATTCAAATACCTAAACTTATTCGGAATCACAATACCAAAAACAGACCCTATGTCGTGTGACATTCATTGTTGAGCCTAACAAAGATGTACGAATTCCACAAAGATGTTAAACGGTGTTGGCACTTTCCCGATTAATTTTCCACGCAATATTTCACTCACATAACGCTATGGCGTGATTTGCAACCGCAACAATCACACATTCCCGAGTAAGGTGGTTATTATACGGATTGGCCAACTTATCCATGTCCTTTCACTGTTCCATATCTTTCCAGTTTTTAGTTATACGTTTCCGACTATTCTATCGCGATCATGCACGCTTGTAGGAATTCTGTTTATCTCTCTATTGCCAAGAGTTCCAAAGCCAATTGCTGATGCGATTTGGCACCGATTTTCATCACCCTCGATCCGTTGCTGTACACAACACACGTGTACGCATATATATGGTATATGCATGTATATACAACACAAATTCAAGCTGTAGTAATTTTCTGCACGTGGTCATTCCGAATAATGCCATGACCATCCTCTCAACACTCCGGTTTTCCTACATAGCTGAGGCTTATGAAACGCGATAAGTCTCCCTTTAATTAGTCGCGGATTCCATCGATCAATTAACCTGCGTATGGCGTCTAATTTTGAGACCCAAGCTGCGATGCTCTGCAAAGTTTCATTCGCGTATCGTTTGATCGCAAGTTCCTAGAATGACAATAAGCAACTTGTACGTCTTGTTTAGACGTTCTTCAAGTGATTCAAAATGAATTTCCATGTTGAAACTTAACTTTGTCAACCAATGAAGCTAATAGAAAATGCGAGCAAAAGAATTAATGCCTGAAATTCCGGATCTCAAGATCTGTTTCAACCTTGAATATATGTCCTCGAACCACGTGTCTATGTCCTTGGGATTCTTTGTCCATGGGTTTTAAACCCGACGCACATCGACTGCGTCCTGCTGGAGTTCGACGCGAACAAGGGATAACAATTTAGCGGTTGTGCACTTTTAGACGTTCATAGGATGGGGGATGAAATTAATTGAAATTCCCGTAGGATAGATTAATGGCCTCTGCGTGGTTGCGAAGCGGTATTTTACTCGAAATGGAGCTCGGCTGAACATCGTTTTATACCCCTCGTCGTTTTCTACTCGTTCATTTTTCTCCTCTACAGGTTACATTTACCTACGCATGCCTGTTACGGTCAGCATCGTAATTGTACGACGAAGTATATGGAATACGCCCACATCGTTGTTGCTTTCCGACTTGATCCGTTGAGAGGAAAAGTGTGTCGAAGTTGAATAAATTATATGTATATTTGTTCGAACAAACGCGGCTAGTGAATTATCTCCATGCACTGAATTTCACTTTTGCGTACATTGAGAAAAATTTCATTTGTTACAGTAACTAGAAAAATTCAGTGAAACATGTATCGTTAAAAAAACTGTTTCAATATTTTTGGAATTACGAAAAACGAGATACACGTAACTATTTTGCGCTATTGTCGATTCTCTTTGAGTAATTGCAACGCGAGATCAGTTTGTGAGGTTTGCTCTACTTTTTTAGTTAAGTAAAGCTTTAACATCAATTTATTGTCGAACAAGCATTAAACTTTCGCAACAGTTAAAAGAAAATATAGTAACAGTGATCGTAATGAGAAAGAATAGTAACGGATACTAGACTTTCCGGTAACAGCTAGAAAACTAGTTTGCATTTTGTACCTAGAACTATATTTTTCGATTGTGGTAGAAAATTAAAATAGTTAATGACCGAACGGTAACCGGAAATCAAAATTTCTCTCAGTATAGAAATATGAATATTTTTCATTTTAACTCACTAAAAACTACCTTCTATAAAGTGAATTATTCCAAATGTATCGATCCGACTACTCATAGACAAGAAAAATGAGCAAAGTTGAAGAAAATCCTAACTCGGATGTTGGAAAAAGGTCATTAAATTTTGTTAATACCGCCTCGTCATGGGGAGATATTAAGACCCGATTAATCGAAGATAAAGACGATTTCGGCGGTCGATAATTAACGCGATTCATCCGTCAGACGTCGAGCGTCCTCGACTCAGTGGACCGTGTTCCAGACAGTGATTACGGTGTAGTTACGCTCGTCCTTGAATGCCGTGATTTTCAAACACAGAGGCAATCACAGTTTCGTGTAATTGCGAACTGAATCAAACTTTCAGCGACAAAAGCATACGCAGTCGTGAATTTCTACGACGTAAATCCCATTATCTTCCAATGATAAATGTTTATGCGAATCTTCGATCCGACGAACAAACACGTGAATTTATTATCTCCGAAGTTAAACACGACCACTGAATATGAACCGAGAAGAATATGGACCACTCAACATTCGCACTTTTCTCTCGCATTCGTGGCGAATAAAAAGCCCAGTCAAAGTGGCGCAGAGGCACGTACGTGTGTGCTCTGCAGGGTAATATGTAAATTTCATGCCGCGAATTCGAAACTCTCTTTTTATCTTCCGCGGCATAACAGGCGTCACCCACGTTTTCACTTCAGAGAAACGGCTATGGGGCAAAAGCAGGTAATAAATATAGGGGTGGGGGGATTGAGCCCAAATATTTCAAGGCACTCAATGCTTCTTCCGAATTCTCCGCTCCGAACACGGATGACAAGAACGAAAATGCCGGGAAAGAATTCTTATTATTTCCAGCATCACCACCGGCCGAGTTTTTCCCCATAGATATAGATATATAGATATATATATTTCCAGGCATAAAGCAGCTGTATGATATAGCTATTAACAAAAAAAAAAAGGAGACTCTTGACAGCGGGAAAAATGATGCCAGCAAGGCGTCGTGGGCGCACCGACACAAGTGCAAGTGTATAACTGTGCAATTTCCAGTGAAAAGTTTCTCCCGTAGGATATTCCGGGACTCGTTTTTTTCGATTTGCACTGTTTTCGCGCTTGCTGTACCATTCTTCTAATTCTGCTTTCCGTCGGGGATTCGCCTATCCCATTTTTCTCTCTCTTCCACTCTCTCTCTCTATCTCTCTCTCTCTCCTTCTCTTTCTCTTTCTCCGTCTCTCTATGCCTTTCTGCTAGACTGATAAGCCGGATTTAGTGGAAAGATAAAAGCCACTAAGCAAGTATCGTTAACCTTTTATCCCCCGCGTGGCTCGGATTCTCTAAGCGCCTAGAGAATTATAGAGAGACGTGTTAGCTGCTGATAAAACGGCTGCACGGTCAGTTTGCTGTAAAAAATTTCTACGAACAATGAGGGTAGATATTTCTAGCGCTGAACGAGCTTACGTAAAAATTTCTCTACGCTTCTTCAACGTTTTTACAACTTGTAATCGCATTTTCTCTTCATCTGTGTTCGATCAATTAGCAGGCACTGTTAATAGATTTTCACTACTCGCTATCGCAAGCTACGTGTCTGATTTAACAATTTTGCCGAGGTACTCGGTATCGCGGTTATAACATGCAAATGCAATTATTGACGAACATTTGTTGTACCCTATTTACAAATGTATATTTTTACCCACTCGCCCGGTAACTGTATTCAAAATTTTCTCCAGCCGACCTCCGGAAATCCTTACGATGAACAAAACAAGCCCAAAAATATCATAATTTTCAGTCATCCAGTTCCAGAACATTTTCTCAAATTCTTGATATCTCAGCTTCTGTTTTACGAATTTATTCAGATACATTTATATTACTTAGAAGGGGTGTCGTTTCATTTGTTTGCTCTCAACTTCTCCTTTCCCAATTTTCTATTCGAACTCACTAGCCGATTCATCCTTAAAACTCGAACTTAAAGCAAGAAGCGAAACTGGAAGGTAAACCCTGAGGTAATTTGTTCATGTCATTCCGCTTATATTTGTCCACATTTGGTATAATAGGCCAGAGTAAACAACAAGAATATTGGACCCCGATGTGAGCAGACAAAACCAACAATGCCGCTTGCCCTCTTTATCATTTTACAACAAACTCTTTTGCATGAAACGACCATGGGTGCAGAAATGAGCTCAAAACGTATAGCCGTTACGCAGGATCGTCTGTTTGTTTAATAACGTACCGGGTTAACTTCCGGTTTACTCGGCAAACCAAGCGACCACGCACGTTTGGGCCACGTGCGCAAACCATTTATGATCCTTGTCAGGGTGACCGAGTGGCACGAATTTCGCACTCGACATCCGACAGCCGGTTCGTTTGACATCGGGGTCAAGTTCAGGCCTCGCGGATGTCTAACGAAGGTTTTGAACCGCGTACGCGACCGCGAAAGCTTCATTTGCGGACATATTTCTACTCCGGAATGAAATTACCGACTGGCGAACGTCTCTGAAATCACTCGGCGAACCCGCATTGTCTCATTGCGGAGTACACACGTTCCATCCTTCGTTTCCTATTCTCTAATCCGAGTACGCCGAGCTCTGAGGACACCATCTGGTATCTGTCAACAGTTTGACAACGGAGTGGAAATCCACTTGGCGAAACTGTATGACGGAAGCTCGTCGCGTCGCCTCGTATATACCTGCCGCGATAAGCGTGAGAGAGGAACTGCGGAAACTTGGTTACTCGCAGATGATGGATTTCTGCTTGTCTGTGTCGACCCTAAGATGGTCCGGTATTGCTTCCAACCTTTATCAAATTTCTCTCAGTCAATTCTTACCTCGCTGCTATTATTTTGCCTCGGGCAAAAAGTCATTCTCCTCGGCTGCTGAAGGACGAATTTGGGACTTGACAATCCGTGACTCGTAAAGAAACTTCGTTCGCGTTTTTTTTTTTCTCGAAATATTTGAAACTCAAAATCGTGATGGCTTTTGCCGAACAGCTTTGTCTGCTTCGTTATCGGATCGATTGCAGGTATTAATTACTATACGTACTTGAATAGGGGGTGGGGTTTAAGTTTTGAATTTGAAAAGTTCCGAAAGCGCTTAATTCCGAATTATTTGGTGGGGCAATTTGAACCAAAGCAATCGAACTTTTAGGAAACAACAAAGTTTTGAAACGCAAGATTCCGATAACTCAAATTACGATAGGGTTAAATCCAGAAATGTAACGTTCGGATGGAGTAAAATTTCGAAAATTAAAATACACTCACGCGGAACAATTTACTCAACGAGTGGGTGTAAATAATCAGAATTACTAAGATTCCGCAAGTAAAAATATCGAAAATCTCAAATAATAAAAAAGACAAAGTGTTGTAATTGCACCAAGCCATAAAGTCACAGAAATGAAAATCTTCGATCGCTCATAATCGTCCAGGTTTGATTTTGAAATTATCTCATTTTTGCACTTTCAGAACTTTGATTTGTCGGAATTATGCACCTTCGGCATTTTATCTTTTCGAAAATTTGCCCTTTCGGAACTATGTGCGCCGGATTTCCAACCATTTGAATTCCGTACTTTAATTTTCGCCGTAAAAAAATTCGAAATTTGACGCTTTGGGAGCTTTTCAAATTCGGCATTTCACTCTCACTCCCTGAATAGGGAACAATCTATGAGCGGGTGATAAAACTGCTACAATAAACTGCAAAACTAAGTTAAAAATACTATGAACGCTCTCCGTTTACGGAAACATAACACGGATTCAATATCTTCGTTTCACCGGATGCCGCACACTGAGATGGCACGTGGCGTGTTGCATGTACAGCCAGCGTTTACGCCAGGACCAAAAAGGAGCACGAGTTGAGAGTTGAATTAAATTTGTAAGAGCGTAGCTCGTATAGATATAAGTTCGGCTAGATGCGACGCATGGCTAGAGCTCCTAGTAAAGGAGACCCGGAGCGGAGCGACTCGGGAAAAAGCTCCATTAGTAAAGAGGAAATAGAAAAGTCAAGGGGAACAGATGCTGGATGTGAGCTGCGAGTTCACCTCTTTCAAAAGTGATTTGCGATACTCTGTTGATGCAGCAATCCAAGACACGATCAACCTCAACTTGCGGACCAATTATAACGCCGGCTAGGCAACGTTTCTCATGGTGAAACTCGACCGGAGTTCTTGGTGCATACCTAAGTTATAACGAGGAGGAGGGATGGATTGTATGCGCGCTTTCTGATTCACGCCACAGTTTGCGAAGCTTGCATCAGCCGGTGCAGCCGGCTCAGTTCGATGTCATTATCTTTTCCCTAGCCATCGTTGCCCCTACCACTACTATTACTTCTTGTTCTTCTTCTTCTTCTTCTTCTTCTTCTTCTTCTTCTTCTTCTTTTACCTCCATAGACGGCCAGGCAGTCTGGCCTGGTTCGAGTTTCTCGATGCACAGATTCATCTCCAAAGCCTCACCGCGTGCGGTGTTGCATCAGTCGCCTTGCACGTCATATCAGGGCCAGTCACACGCGTCGGCGCATGCAGTTAGGAGTTCTTGAAATTCCGACCAGACATACTCGTTCCGAAGTGTCTTTCTCCGCTGCCCGGTTTTCGTCCCACTGCAAAAAAAATAGGGAAATTCAATCGATTCCTGGATCGAGTGACAGCGCGTTTCGTTGTGCTCGTTAAAAGCCTGCTTGCCGGTGAGAGTGACACGAATGATTGTCCTTGCATCTGGGGACAATCATCCACGCTCGTTAGAGAAGATTCTTATTTTTCGCGCGAGTTGAATTCTGGTGGACGTCACTCTGCAGAAAGAGCACCTTCGAACGTTTGGAAGGCAATGTAGAGACGAGGTTTCTCCGTTTTTGCAAATTACTTAAAAAGACATTGTTGACTGACTCAAAAACGCGCGTCATGAAGGCTGCTTTACCCTTTCGAGATAAAATTTGAACCACCGTCACGTCCCGGTTACCTACCCTTTCGAATTCGTCTGGCTGTATGAAGAAATATGAAAACAAACGGCACAGACGTGAAAAGCATGTGTGACATATTTTCCACCACGCAACCGCCACGGCGTTGACTCGATTCTTTTTTCTCTTTACCCACTTACTTTCGGCCCTGAGGTCGGAGAATGTAACCCACATTCTCCAGCAAACTGACGGTACTCTGAGAATCGTTAGACGAAACCGTAATTGAGGCGTTCCAACGATCGATGATTATCGAGTGTCTGCAGACTCTGTGAAACTGCTCGATAGCACTTTTGTCAATGACTGTACCTCCGTTTCGTACCACATGAAAGTGCACCGAGGTTTTGACTGATGCCCGCCAGTCACGAATTGCATCAGACAAACTACTCGGGGCCACAAAACAGTTGCATCGGTGTGTAACGGCGACCATGTGCGGCTGGACTTGACCGGACTGCATCAGACAGCTTGGCTGACCGAAGTCAGCGGCAAGTTAACGACCTGGGCCGGTTTAGCACCGCAATTTACCGCAGGTCCATCTCGGCTCTTCGGACTCTCTCTTACCCAGCCGCTAAAACTCTCTCTCGGTTGGTTTCTTGAGCTCCGTCTTGCTTTATCGCTCCTGAAACAGAGCTCGCGAATTAATCCATGTTCCCCAACGTGACCCAAAGTCGGGGGACAATTTTTCGAGGTGACGTTTTTCGCGATCCTTAACGACTCGAATCTCTGCCCGTCGTCCCGATCCCGTTGGCAAATTTTTAAATCGCACCATCTTCGAGCAATTACGTACTTCTCGAGCCAATTTCCCAATTTACCAATTTTCCAATCCCCACTTTGATGGATGGTAATTGGACGATGCTCACCAGTCAACGGACGGACTCTCACTTATCGTAGACACTTCCAAACTTCACCGACGCTTCTCGATTCAATTCAGATCCTCGAGATAATAACCCTCGTCTCTTTTCACCGGAGAACTTACTCTGTGCTCGTAATTCCGACCGCCTTTAATTATACCGGAGTGAAAAATTCCCGCCCAAATTTTATCGAGAAAAGTTCCCGAGTGAAACAAGAACCTGAAAATCGAATAATCTGGTAGTTTGCGGTTGTAAGCGACGCCAGCTGCCCGCTGAACCTTCAAACCTTTTTTCCGCCGATAGTCCCAACACTGGAAGCTTCGCTCCCTCTAAGCGATGATCGATGACCGCCCGGTGGGAGTGAAAATTAAATGTTTTTCTGCTCCGTCGTGAAAGCCGGGCAAACTTCTTGCCCTTCCAGGAGTTATGAAAAGCGCTACGCGTTCCTCTCCGGGTCTCCTCGCTCTCTCAACATCCCCCAGACTCTCCTTTCCACCAACGATGTCACAGCTGCGGTTGACATCGGATGTCAAGGTATACAGTTTCCATTATACGTGATTCGTATTCCCAAGTCTCCAGCTCTCAAGGCGCCTTGACGAGATCGCTTCATCTTCGCGATAAGGTCGAGGAAGTGATGATGATGTTTCTTACGCCGTGATACAGATCGTCCACCGCAGACATTTTCCATCGTTTTTCAATACTGTTTACCAATTTCAAGATCATTTTCATTGAATCCACTCAATGCCATTAGATTCTCGTTTCCATTGCACATCGTGTAACTCTGCGACAGGCGCTGATTTTCAATGCAATTTAAACATCCAAAATGAAAACCTGGAAATATTCCTTCTTATCAACCTATTATTTAATAAATAGATACGACCAATTTTCGGAATATATTACGTCAGACGGCCCATCTTTTTACTTCAACCATCGCCGAAGCAGGTTTGCTAAGGGACGGTTTTTTTTCTCGTAACGCGGGGTCATGGAAATGAGGCACCTGATTTGCTTCGAAGTTATGTAGATACTGACTCATCTGCGGACTACCGAATATGCATACAATAGAAATTTTTCTCTTTCTTGATCTCTTTTTTTTTCAGTCTTGAAAGATGTTCGACGAAGAGATTTTGCTCCACGAAAGTTTTGTGAAATGCTTGCAGGTACAAAGATTACAATTGTAAATGAAAAGCTGGTGCTATGACGGCGAGAAAGTAAATTTTCGAAATAGATAAATCCGTATGGATATTCTCAAAAATAGATAGTAGCTGTTCTACAAATTTTATTACGCTGTACTAATCGAATTTTAATCCGTAGTCGACGCAGTTAAAAATTATTTCAGGACAGCTCAGGGATTGGCAAGAGAGAAAGTAAAGGATATGAAGATAAATTATTTTCATTCCTATATACTACTGTTATATACATCGTGCTTAATGTTAACAAAGGGCCCGAGATAACGAGCCAAGAAATGGCGTACATCCCGTCATTCGGTATACATCAGGTCAGGATTCGCAATATCCGAAATTGTGTCCTCGGCAAAATTTATCGCATATATACGAGAGCTTTGTAGGATCGAAGGTAAACCGTTCGCGATAATCACCCACAGTACAGGCGGAGGAAATCGGTGGGCCAATTGTTCCCGAACAAGCCGGTTGTCAGGCGGCGTTTGGAATCGATGCAAGGCTGGAAAATTGACTATCCCATGCTGAGCCATTGCCGTTGAAATTGGCAATTAATTGGGGAATTGCGAAAATACCAAAGTACGCAGCGAGCCATGTATACGAAATTGAAATGTTTGTCGAAGAGGATTTTTCTCGACCTTGTAGAACGAACGGATGTAGAAATTTTCCTCGGTGTCGTCAGGTTGTCGAGCTGGCTTGATGACGACTGTACGCCATTTTTACCTTTCTTTGATTCCTCGATGCAATTTCCCTCCCCCTTCAGCAATTATGCCGATTTTCAAGTATTTGAAATTTTGAGAAAAGCCCCCCTCCCATTATCGCTGAAACGTCAATTCGCTTTAGGTTTTTTTCTTTTTAACCCAATGACAACGAGCAAAATTTTCAGCAAATTTGAAATCCTCGGTCAGACGGGTATTGACGGATACACGCGTGTCGCTCTTGCATCTCCTCTTATCACGCGGGCCTGCATCGTACACGCTTTTGTAACCCTCTGCGTGTGTGCAGAGCCACGGTGGGAGTTCGACGGCGCCGACGCCGAGGCGTCGTCCAAACTTTCATCCACATCGTGGAGATCCGCGAAGGCGTCCAGACGCCCAACCTGTGCGGGTATCTCGCGTCATTGACGGTTCGAAAATCGGTGGATAGAAGAACGAGGCGTTAGAGAAAAACGGATCAACGAAGAGTTTCGGAAACGTTGGCAAACACACCGAAGAAATTCACGTCGCTGTTACACCGGAGTCGTTCACGAAACAACTCGGATGTCGTTCTTCAGGGGTCTGTGGAAAAGCAGCTCGAAGCACAAGAGTGAGTCCAATTAAAAGTTCCACGGTTATCAGGGGAGTTTTTACCCTCGTCATCTGTAACGCAGGAACACAATCAAGAGTGTTGTTTTTTGGACTGACCGAACCACCATACATACATGTTTTTGGACATGCCGAATCCGAATCTGGTGTCGGACTTGCTCCATCATTCCAAGATTTTAAGTTGTATCTATTTGCGGATCAAAAAATCTTGTGTGACTGAAGTTAGTCACGTTAACGTAACGAAATATGGGGGGCGAAAATTATTATCTTGCATGTTTATAGTGACTTTGAAGTAGTCGAGTTTGCAAAATATGAATACGTTTAGTCCAATTATGGTTTGTTGCATTTCAGACATTTTTGTAACTGTGAGATAACGATTTTTCCGAAACGTAAATCATTAAAATAACGTGACTAACTTCAGCCTCTTAAAATCTTGACATGTTCGCGGTTGACAAACGAATGTTTTAACCAGAAATTCTGAAAATCTGGGGGTGTTGGAGCAATTCTGACGCTACATTCGATTTCAGCATGTCGAAAAACTTTCAGGCACGGTGATCTGGTCCCCCAAAAAAGAAATTTTTTTTGCTTACCTGTGCAATCGTAGTCCTTCGAGAGCTTCCCGGTCTTTTGTCAGATATCCGGTGTTCAGCTGCACGTCGCATGTGTCTCATTGTTAGCTTGCTCATGCAAATTCATTACTTATTCCACGGTTCTCTGTGAATTTTCGAGCTTCACGTCGAATTGTCAGACGTGTCGGGTTTCGGCTGATTGTCAGAGACTTCTCGCTGTATATGTTCGGCCTGTCGCGTATGACATATTCTCGTTTGCATCAATACGTAGGTACGCCTGCATATTTTATCCAGTTTCGTGAAATTCTACACCTTAGAATTACGCGAGTGTATAATAGAACAGCCAGGCTAAACGTGCCACGCGTGATCTGCCCTGTTGTGAAAATGTGTCTCCGGAAAAAGAACGGAAATATGTCTCTCGAAATTGCCAGAATTCAGGCCCCTCTCGAATTAATAATTCAAACGGCTTTTGTTTCCTTTGCCGGGGTGAAATATACATCAACTTTCATAATATGCATAAATGATCAATTTTCTACCGTTGGGAAAACACGCCGGAATATTACAAACAATTTTTATATATTTTCACCGTATTTTACGTATTATAGTGAAAGGATTATTTTCCAACCCGAAGGTCCGTTTACTTTGAAAGTCAAAGGAATGACCTCAATTCGTTAGCATTGATTTTGGCGAACGATTTCTATAAATCTCTTCCTTATCCTGTGACTTTTTACTTCCCAGAGTATCAAGTAATTTCGATTGTCTTTCTGCAATCTTATTTCTCATTTCCAATATTTTCTTTTGCGTTTTACCAAATTTCCATTGATTTTTCGATTGGATAGAATCACAAGAAATCACAGTAAATCAGCGGTAATCAGTAGAAATCAATTAGTAGAATGGAAATCAACGAAAGCACACGACAAGATAGAAATTCATATAAATGTTAATTAACTGAAACCATTCAACATTTACCGTAAGACAATTACTACCATTTTTATGATTTCCAACGCCTGCAGCGCAAGTCCTGCAGCCTTGTTATGTGATTTTAAGAGATTCACCATGATTTCAGTTGTCTCGATTGACATTGATTCTTCGTCGTTGCAAAAAATCGTGCGTTCTTTGGATTTACAATTTCATTTCTGCACTGAGAAAACTTTCATTTGTTACAGTAACTAGAAAAATTCAGTAAAACAGGTATCGTTAAAAAAAAACTGTTTGAATATTCTTGGGACTACGAAAAACGAGGTACGCGTAACCATTTTGCGATATTGTCGATCCTTTTTTGGTAATTGCAACGTAAAATCAGTTTGTTAGGTTTGTTCTACTTTTTTAGTTAAATGAGGCTTTAACACAATTTATTGTTGTACAAGCGTTAAATATTAGCAACAGTTACAAGAAAATATACTAACAGTGATCAAAATGAGACAGAATAGTAACCGATACTAGAGTTTCCGGTAACAGCTACAAAACTAATTTTCATTTTCTACCTAAAGCTATATTTTTCGATTGCGGTAAAACATGAAAATAGTCAATGACCGAGCGGTAACCGGAACTAAAAATTTCTCTCAGCGTAACCGTTGAACTTATAACTTGGTATAATGAATGACTCCTTGATTCAACGTACTATAATTTTTTTGGCAATTTTCATCACTGTACGACATAGTCGCGATTCTTCTTACTTAAAACAGCGGTGAAGAACGTAATAGAAAAGTCTGTCATCCGTGTGTCAGGCGCGGTCTGGGCGTGAATTTTTTTTCTCACTTTTTTTTTTATTGAAAAGTGGTTATTCGTGAGGCAATTTTCTTCGTCGCTACGAGCATAAGGACGACGCTTTCGATTCTCGAAATAGCATGCGCAGCCCAGAAATTGATAGCAGTACTTTGCAGGGTCCGTGAACAATTTAGCCGCTAACGGTTTCACTGATCTTCGATAAAAAACGAAAGAACGCGAAGCAAAAACGACGAGAGACGATGAAACGTCGCTTAACCCTTCTTGACGTGTTTTATCCGAAACGAGCTTCGCGCTCAAAATGGTCGATTGTTTTTCGCTTTTGTCGCTGAGCGTGCTTTATGAAAAATCGCGCACCAAGTGATAAGAGAGGAAATGGGGCAGTGAGTTTTTATTTTTTTACGGGGCGAATAAAGCGAAGTTGAGAACAGCGAAAAGGTGAAGAGGAAGATGAAACAGAATGTTTGCGTGAAAAAGTAACGTAAAATTTTAACATAATTAAGCAAGAAGAAAAGAACGGCTGTGAAATTGATTCGCTGAAATTATTCTTAACGAGCGCGTACCGTGGATAAAGCGCATTTGCGCCTTTATGGTAATGCAGGCTACGTGCCGAGACAAGATTCAAGCATTATTACCCCTCGACTCTGCCTCCGTTGAAGCCCTGATTATTGACCATAAAATTTGCATAATTTCAGACCGTCTCGGGCTTATAATCGATACGATTATGTTCGAAAGTAGCATTGCAGGATGTTTAACTACACAACCTGATATGCACACGATCTCTTATATCCAGCAATTATTGAAAGGGAACTGCAGGTTCACCTTTCAATTACTATCACATCACCAAGTATCACTGAGAAAAATTTCATTCGTCGTAGTAACTAAAAAGTTTCTGATAAAACGAATATTTCTGTAGTACACTGAGAGAAATTTTTAGGTCCGTTTACCGCTCAGTCCTTATTTATTTTAATTTTTACGACAATCGAAAAATATAGTTCTAGGTACAAAATGAAAGTTAATTTTCTAGCTGTTACCGGTAAGTCTAGTTAGTATACGTTACTATTCTTTCTCATTACGATCGCTGTTGCTCGATTTTCTTGCAACTGTTGCGAAAATTTAATGCTTGCGCAACGATAAATTCACTTTAAAGCCTTGTTTAACTAAAAAAGTAGAGTAAACCTCACAAACTGATTTTGCGTTGCAATTACCAAAAAAGCAAAATGGTTACGCGTACCTCAATTTTCGTAATTCCAACAATATTCAAACAGTTTTTTTAACCATACCTGTTTTAGTGAATTTTTCTAGTTACTGTAACAAATGAAATTTATTGAAATTGCAATGAAATATCGTGCAAGTAACTATTTAGTGTAATTATAGTCGTTAATGTTACTTTTTCACGTGAATATCTGTTTATTGAAATTGACTATATACTTCAGTCAAAGGCCGTGGCATCGATTTATTGTTGCGTCAACGTTAAATTTTTGCAAAAGTACGAGCGGCCATTTGAAAATAATAGCAAGAGATATTAGATTTTATGGCTACGACCGCTAAGGTTACAAAACTCATTTTCACTTCCGGACGCAGAGAAAAATGAAATTATTTGAGGATCATATTTTTCTCGGTGAATGAACACAATTTGTTCGAGACTTCACGGCTCTTTCTCTATAAAGTTTCGAAATTAAATTAATTTCTCTAAGCTGTTTCGGATTTTTGTCTTTTTTTCATTTTTGTAACAAGGTGGAATTATTTTGTCTACACGCATAGTTTGAACAGCTCGATGCTCGTGCTCCTGCTCCTGGGTTCCGAAAATTGATTACTCCAACCTGTCGCCCAGCCGAAAGCCCTGTAAGCTTGATTTTCCCCCCGAGTGCAGCCTCAAGTTTCGCAGTGTTTCGCGCTTCGCGGTTGGAACTATAAGGCAGCGATGTTCAGGTTGCAGAAATAATTGCGAGTGATCAATCTTCGCCGCAAAGACGTACCTACAACCTTACACCCGACGCGAAGACCGTTATATATATATATATACTTCGACGAGGAAAATTATAATAATGCTGTAAGTCGTAAGCTGCGACGGGCGTGCGCAAATCCTCGAAATCATCCGAGGACAAAGGCGCGAGCTTTTGTCGAAGTTAACTTAACAAGAAACGTAAGTATTCGGTATTATTATGGCTGAACTTTCGGCTTCGAATGGAATTTCAATATCACCGCGAGTAGAGAGGATTTCTTTAACGCGCCGCGAGGCTAAAACTCCAGCCCTGCACGGAATTGTGGCCGACAGTCGAGAAAGAGATTTCCATAAATTGCGCGAAATGCACGGGGGTGGAGGAGGGGATATTGCCAGTCCGCGGAACTTTCCTTCAACCCCACGGGATCAGAACCCGCAGATTCTAAAAGGATGAAAAAAACAAATGCCAGACTCCGAGGTCTTAGAGGCGATATATATTATATATATATATATATACGTATATATGTATATATACGTATTTTTCTAAATCGATTTACCACAAACGAATGATTATATTATCCGAATAATTTAATTACTTTCGCATCCCTTTCGGATCCTCTGTTTCGTCAAATTTGGCTTTAATCCCTGTATCGATGATGATTATTCCACCGCATATGTAGAGGTTAAAAATTCAATTTCAATTTCCAACACGGGTAATCCCACGAGGCGGAAATGCATTGCAGAATTTGCAATTGCGTTGTCAGCATTAGTGATTGTCGTTCATATTTCGTATTCTATGAATCGAGCAAAGTATGTTCTCGTAAAATAATAAAAAAATTATTTTTTTCTTGTTCCTTAATTTCTTCAACCGGAATTCATTATTCTAATACCTAAAATGTCGGTCCGCAAACTGTTTCGGGAATAATTCGAACGCAATATCTATTGCAGTAATAATTGAAGCTTGTGTGAGGTTTAATTTTAAAGAATGTTGATGATTTTTAAATCGAGCTTATTCATTGTGAACTCCTTTCAAGCTATCCTAATTTCAATCTGACCATTTCGAAAGTGGTGAAAAAGAAAGATAATTTCTTAAATTAACTTAACCTTGGAACATTGATTTTATCTTTGAAAAAAAATTTCATTCAAATTAACTCAATGTTGTCTAAGGATCATTCGAATACTCGTTTATTCGGAGGCTCGCGATTATTTTCGAGTAATTTTCTTGCCTCAGTCCCAGAGCTTACCGTTTCACTGATTTGTTGACCCGGCGGGGAGCCCGTCTAATTTCCCGTTTGAAATAAACAAGCGATAGCTGTTGAGTGGGAAGAAAGTTTCGCACGCGAAATTTACGCTCAATGATTTTTATCCGACGTGCTGATGAGAAAAGTTGATTATAACACTGACCAGGCTAGCGGCGTGCTTTCCGTAAAGCCGTACATCGTGTCAGGAATAATTTTTGCGGCGTTATGACGGCAAATAAGCCGGAGTCACAGTTAGTTAACGCAAATAAATGCGACATCGTACACTGAGAAAAGATTTTATTTACCGTTAACAAACGTATATTTGGATACGATGAAATAAATGTTTTGTTATTATCGTCGAATTTTAGGAATTTGTTAATAGTTAACAAATCATATTCGACTGGATCTATGTTTGAATTACGTATGCATTTTGTAATTTAAATAAAAAAAAAAAAAAATGGTGAGTCACATTTTTATGTAATCATTAATTTCGGTTTAATCGCAATTCCTGAAAGCTATTGATATTGTTATTCGGATCAATTAGAATTTTCATGTGTTTTTAATATCATTATTCGAAGAAATTAGAATTTTCTATTATCACGGATTAAGCCGTATTATATCTTAAATTTCAACGTTCTTACAGATATAGTTTTTTCTAATTACAAAATACAAATGTAATTGCTGTGATTACGTGTCGCTTAAATTTCCAAAAACAAATATGATTTGTACTTTATTATCGTTTGAATTAGAAATTATAAGCCTGTAATTTGTAATTTGCATTTGACTGATTAGAATATTGCCCACCATTTATTTTAAAGTGATGGGTATAACGAACAATGAGTTTCTGATTGTATTCAACAAATTTCTAGTCTGACGATTTTGAAAAACCGTTATTGACGTAATATTTGTTCTGCTTTCCAAATACAAAGTTAATTAATATATCCATTGGTGACTGTGCGTGGAATAAAATTCGAACAAAGAACGATTTAGTGCGAGTAATTAATGTGTAATAAATAATTTTCACCTATAAACTCTTCATGGTAAATTTCTATTCTCCTAATTCTATATCATCTTTATTTCCGTTCCGAACTACGATCTCGCATTTTGCATGAGATCTTTTTCTTTTTCATCTTTTTCTAGCAACGAAAGGATATGGGGATGGGAGACTGTAATGAACCAAATATTTGGAGAAAGAGAGAGAGAAAGAGAGAGAGAGAGAGACAAAGTTTCATTACACGTACAATAACTCTCTGATTACTCAATGTTATCCATAAAAATTTACGTCATACTTTTTACACTCTCTTCACATCTCTTGTATCGCTGAGTTAATATTATTCACTTTCATCCCTTATCAGCGAAATATTTTTATTCAATTTCGTTTGCTCTTTGGAATCAAATCATTGATTATAAAATTTTCATCGAGCGTGTGTTCTCATCGCGCACAGAGAATTCATTAATTATTTTGCTTCAAACTTCACAATTTATCTTCTTTGTTGTCCTTCGGTTCGTTATCGCGCACAAGGAGTTATTGAGAATGTGAGCGACTTGTACGCGGTGGCGTTATCCATGCATCAGAGGAGTCGGCTATAAGCCAAAGTCTCCGTGGGTCACCCGCTGAGAGGCAAAATCCAATTTAAATACAAATTAGATGACACCCGCGATACCCGGAGCGCTTGGCAGGCGACGAGACGCGACGATACGGCTTGTTCTACGTCGTCTTCGGCAACTGTGGAATTCAATTTTGTCATATTAATTACACGTCTAATCAGGCCTTCGATGCATTAACCAAAAGTTACCAGCTGAAAATTGCACTACACAGGAATTTCCAAAGTTTCAAAGTTTTATAAGCTCTTCCTTGATGATCGGCTATATTTTGTTTAATTTATTCTTTATTTCCAATTTTGTAAACGATCTGTACCAGCGTTTTGTCATATGTTTTCAAAATTGTGAATGGTGCGAATTTAGTAACTACGAGAAAACATTTTGTGGCAAACAGATGATGATGTATAGAAATATAGTTTTTTTTCCCGCTAGTTTTGGTATTTCAGCAAATTTTATCGTTGAAAAGAAAAAGGACAAACGATAACATCGATGTGATGTGAAATTCTTCTGACCAAAATAATTTGTGAAAGGAAATCGCCGTTTGATTTTTTTTAAGCGGTGCTACATTGAGTTTTTTATTAGCCAATTGATTACCGTGTAAGAAATCCAATTTTAACGGTTGGCGGGAGATAATAATTTTTCTACGTAACGGACGGAACTCTGTACGATAGAGTTTGACAACTTGTATGTTTTCTTCGAATCAGTGCGTTGTAGAAAAGTTTTAACCGCACGACCTTTGACGTGTTCAAGATTGCGTAAAACACGGTTTTTCACGTTTTCGAAAAATGGGTACCTATAAATAAACATCCAGCATCCTCAGCTGAGCTACGGTAAAACTTTGAATAATATCTGTCAAATACATGAAATACATTAAATTCATTCGATCTAATTGAATTCGATGCGCCTGTCTATCGGGAAAATAAAATGATCAAAATTTTAAATAGAAATTTTTTCGTGTATAAAAAGCATTCTGTTTTGATGAATACTATTTTTACATTAAACATTTTCACTTGTCAGGTTTTGATCCTTTAAAAATGGTATTTATTCATTCAATGCTTTTTTTGTTCAAACAATAATTTTCCATTTAAATTCTTAAAAGTCTGTGAAGGTGGATTGAGTGACATGTGAGTGCGAGAGAGATATTACCGTGCGATTGATAAAAAAAATCGCACGGTGATTTCCTCTAACAAGGTTCAGTATCACGCTAAAAACTATAATTCAACGAAGTGGTGGATCGAAAAAGAAGTACAATGTTTTTTTTTAGGCAGTCTAGTAGACATATTTTCGAATCAGATAACAAGAATTTGCCAAATTTTCACACAGAATCGAACGTTGATTCAGGCACACCTACAGAAACTGCTTTGGTCAGGTGATGAAATCATGCAGGAGGCACGGCAATAGCAACCTGATAAAACTTTTTCGATTCTCATGCAATTTGGCGATGAGCCAACGCGGAGGACTCGGCTCACCGATTTCGACGAGAAGAGCTTTGAATTTGAAGCCGCTGAAATAGGCCGTACGAAATAATCTTTTTTTCGAAAGTTTTTAATTAATTTTGTTTTTCCGTTCCCATTTTTCCTTTTTCAAACAGTTATCGGCAACGGAACCTTCTCTTCATTAATTCATCAAAGCGACATCATTTCATCGAATAATTTATCGACTCACGGGATAAATCTTTCGTGAAACTGCAGAGCTGTTCCACCGCTTGTGTGAAATCACCTTATACACGACGTTTACACTTGTATATCCGTGTACTTTAAAACCATCTTTCTTGACCCAGTTTACGCACGGCGATTCACGCGTGTGTGGGTGAGAATCGGTGTATCGTACACCTACATGCACGGATAATCGGGAATGGGATTTCACGCGGGATTTCTCGGGATTTCTCACCCATCGTCGTTGCCGCCTGTAGAAGACTGGTGGCTTTACCCTCGGGATTACTGTATAGTTTCGTTAGTTTCGAACTGGCGTGAAAATCGCTCCACGCGAATCTAATAATAACTCCGAACGAGCGAATATGCGGTACTCCAATTTCCGAACTTGGGGATGAAGTTTATTTGTTGCGTATGGTTGTTTTCCTCATTTTATAATTTCACGAAAATCTTAACGGCTTCGACGTAATTCATGCTATGTTTCATTTCTGCAAGTATACCGAACGATGTGTAAACGTTGGAAAACGAATTCGTCACTTCTAAAACGTATTTGTATTATTTTCAACAACGCTTCTAGCGATGAAAATTTATCTAATCGATACTTCGCTGTACGAGTCATTTTTTTCAAAACTGTATCTAACCGAAGAAGTAAATTTCTTGCAAATTTCCCTGACTTTGATATTCACGTTTGAAGTGGTCAGAATATAATAATAAAAGTGTTCAAAATAACTTTCGACCGATTTATTCTCACTTGTTACTTCCAAATTGTTAAAATTGGGACATCAAAGTGCTCGAACGTTACCTCAAACTTCGTTCTTTCGCCGGAACATTTCGGATCTTGTTAGAAATTCATGCGAAGAGAATTTTCACCCTTTCAAATGAGTAATTTTAGCGGCGGTTGAACGACTGAACTGATTTTCTACCGCCGCGCATATTTTCTCGCCTTCCTTGTCCCGGATACGCAAAAGAGATACCTACAATAAAAATATGATTGCAAAATGGGGCTTCGGGCAATCCGGGCTTTTCACTGAGCACGCAACCAAGGTTCAAAGAAATTCCGTCGAGCGGAAGGTTTTTCCGGGCAGGAGAATCGAGCGACTTACGTTCCATTCGAGAATGAGGTAATCCAGTTACGAGATCACATTAGCTGCAGCCCTTGGAAAGGTTTACGTTTCTTTTTTATATTTTTATATTTATTTTTTCCTCGATCTTCTCTGTTTCACAAGCTGATGCGGTTGAAAATCTGGAAATGTTATTTTCTCCGACAATGTGATTAAGCGTACGAAGCGAGGATGGTGAATGGGAACAGGATAAAAAATCGAGTTTGTCAAAGGAACAATGGCCGCGTCTTGATGCGATCCAAAGTACTGGACGAAGCCATCTGGCGGCAGAAATCGTGCGATTCCAACCGAGTCGTATTTCATTGGATAAATTCACTTTTCATCGTACATTTGACGTTATTCTGACTTGATGCAATGAAACGATGATTGGAAAGCTGGCGTAAGGTTTTCCAACCTCTTATCTACCTGTAACTTAACCTATAACGATCAGCTGACGAGCTGAACAGACGCCATGTTAGCCCAGCCACGCCCATTTTACCGTCTGGGTGAATATCTCGTCGTTATTTTCCTGTTTTAGACTTTTCAGATATAACTGTGCCGAGATTACAGGTCGAGGAAAAGAACCGTGATTTTAAGGATTACGAAAAGCCCCCGAGCCTCAGGTCAAAGCGGTTGTCATTAAAAAGCTCAAATTTATCCCTGAAGAGAATTTCCCCTTGAATGTCTAGGTGGGATTGTTCCTTGGCCCAGTTCTTCGCCATTCTTCGTTAGCGGCCAACAAACAAAAATTATCGCGAGTTTGTCAAAAGTACGAAGACGCCCCCTTGTACCTATAGAGGCATGAATTATTCATTTGTAATCAAAATCGACACGCCGACGTTAATATAAGGTGCGTAATTAACCGGACTACTAAAAAGTCTCCACAACTGTAGCCAGAAAGAATACGAAACGGAACTTGTTTTGCAACTCATCCATATTCAATATAATTATATACGTTCGTTGCGTTTCTGTAAGAAGTAAAAAAAAAAACAAATATATTCATCGGTCGTTTTTCCAACGTGGTCTCAAGCTCCGTGCTCAGTTTTAAATGGACAATCTCGCAACTGAATGGAAAATCTAGAGAATTAAAGGGTCTTGCCTCGAAAATTTGAAGTGAAACGATGCTCTGTTTCGCTGGGACCAACTGAAGCGGAATCAGCTATAACGGTTCACTCGCCTATACATGTAAGCTGCAGATAGAAACTGGCATTAATTAAGCACGAGCCGAAAGCTCATTGATGCATTAGCTGTTTCCGCAACCCCAGGGAACTCGGTCGATCGCTTCATCGAGCCGGTGAGTTCGGTCGAGTATAAGGCACATCGAAGTGACGAGGCGGGGATAATTGTGACGGGATCGTTGCGCGGCTGCGGTTGATCCCCCCAAAAAAAAACGTTGAAGGAAAAAATTATTGCGGGATGAATTAACGGCGAGAGAAGAAGGTGGGCGAAAAAACTGCAATGCTGAGAGGGCGTATCGACGAAAGCGCGGAGGGCTTAAAAGCTGATAAATAAAAGAGAGGTTGACAGGTTTTTTGTACGGTGGCGCACCCTGTGACACCGAGTCATTTTTGACAAGACTAATCGACGTGATTTTCACCTGGTCTAATTTTAAAAACCGTTCTAATCGCGATTTTCGTCACACTGTGAATGACTCGTACTTGCTTTAAAGCGTGTCGAAAAGATTATTTGTAAAGCATTCGCAGAACGGAGCTTTGACCAGCGCCATTGAAATGTTTTTGATTCTTGTTCGGTGAAGAGCTTTTTATTACAGCAGATGGATGGGCTTACAATTAGCGAGGTCTTTCAACAAAATGGAAACTTTCCACAAATTATATTTCAGGCAACCACATTAACGGTAATTATTACTGTGCTTTATTTTCTCGTTTCAACGACAATTTATATTATGTGCAGAATTCATCAGCTGTCATGTATATTATATACAGTATAAAATGCCACTGTAACAGAAACATTGGGACATTTAATTCGTGTAAGCAGCTTTCAAAGTTGAAGCAATTAAATTGGTAGAAATAATTACAGTAATTGAAATACTTTCTCAACCGATGTTTCAGAGTTGGTATCGTTTCCAGTGCCAATTAAAGTTCGGCAAATTGGAGTAATGAATTTTTAGAATTTTGCCAGTTTTTTAATGAGCTCAATAAAGGTCTCAGATTTCAAATCAATTGAAAACATTTCACAATATGCGTCGGTATATTTGATGTTTGGAATTTTCAAGGCAGACCAATAAGGTTGGTATCGTGAAAAAAATATAATTTTCCGACGGTTCTTCTTCTTCCCTTCTTCGACAGTCTTTGATTGAATCGATGCACGAAAAATTGGCATTGCGACAGGTTCGAATCACATTCGGGTCGTTGATTCGGATCCGCGAAGATTGGCCGTTGTTTATTGCTCATCTGCTTCCTTATCCTGCAAAATGATTCCCCGCATCGATTCTCCGACGAATCAAGATACAAAAAGTCCTGACGTAGCTGAACGGAACGGAAATGTGAATTGCATCGATCTACCGTCGAAAAAAATACACAATATCTCGTCGAATATGCGATATTTCACTACTGATGAAGCGACCATTGATCAGATCGATCCATCGGATAGAGTTACGTGCGGACAACGTCTGAAAATAGATTACGCGAGATTAATTCGCGGAGTTTTAAATTAAGGGGGGATTGAACCGGTGTTGACGAGAGCAAGGCGAACGCGTCTGGTTTATGGGATTCGAACCAGACGTCGTCGTCCAAGTTTTTTACCACTCTCAAGTATACAAGAAGAAGACGGAGAAGAAGAAAGAGAAGGACAGCCGAGAGACAGGAGTAAATAAAGTTGCGAATCTTTTGAATTGCAAATTGAAGAAAACTTTTATTCACCGAGTACCGTTTCAGCGCTGCAGTTTAATGTGACGTGCTTCTCTCGTTCTCCTCCACCAGCAAACCGGCGTAGTCGGTAAAATAATTAAGGGGTTGGACCACCCTGCGGTGAAACTAAAATCGAATTCGGTTTTCACGAAATTTTTTTCGCAGCTGATCCGGTTCATATTTTTCTTTTCCGTTCAACCCACTTTCGGTACTTGTTTTCAACTCCTTGAATGTATTTTTCAAATCTTGAGATACAGTCAATTGTTGGAAATGCATTTCGCATTGTTTTTTCAAGCCACCTCTAATCTCTTCAGGGAATCGTAGCTCATGCATAAAATTCATGCTGATATATTGTTAACATAATTATCTAAATCGTTGCATGGAATTGTTGAAAAAATTCGAAAATAATTATTTTCAACAACGCGTTGAAATACGTTAGGTTTCTTTATTTTCGCATGAAATTTCATTTTCAATGAAAAGAAAATCCTGCTCATTGGCGACGTAGATAATCATGAAATCGATCGGAATTACCGAGTTTAATAAATTATCATCCCGATAGATTGAAGTCTCAAAAAACCCCCGTCAATTATTCATGTGCTCAGTTAAAAAAATTGCATATAAGAAACTGAAAGCATGTTCTATCAGTCTGTAACGCAGAAATAGAAAATGCACGTCAGTTTTGCTACAAAATCTTGACAAATTCCTAAATACTTTTACTTCAACCTCTCAGAGTGGTGCAACCCTTAATTATCAACCGACCATTTCTCGTGATCGGAGCTCCAGTTTCAAATTCGAATCGACATGTCGACTTCACCAACGAATCAGACGTCTTCCTGTCGGCTCCTGCTGCACTGAAAATCTTTACCCGCAGACTTTACGCCGTATTATATCGATTCAACCTGAAGTTAATCCCCTTGAGCGACCGGACAGCTAAAACCCCCGCAGTTTCCTCCGAGTCGTATCACGTGCCCACGTCAGCTTCTATTTCTCCCCCTTGATCCACTTTTCTCTTATTTTTTTTCGGTTCTTTTCCGCCTTTCTTAGCCCGAATTTTCCCTCTATCAGTAGCAGTTTTTTTATTTTTTTTTTTCAATTGACAAATTTTACCATGTAACGAATTGAAAATTCAGCACTATTTTCAAGACTAACGCGTACAATATTATTGTAATTGAAATTTACTCAACTTCTATGCTTGTTGTCTGTTGGCGCCTTGTCAAAAATTATACAATTTAAAACTAGTTTGTTTTTTTATTTTCAGACCAAATTTTCGCTACACCGAACAATTATCAACTTTTCGCACGTGCAATATATTGAGAAAAAGTTTTACCCGTGTAACCACGTGCAGACAAATCCGCGAAACCGGTTTGCAAAGTTTTAACATGCTCATTGGGATAGAAGTTTGGGGCCACGTGGGAGTTGCCTAAGAGTCTCTCGTGAAGATTCTACTTCTTTTCTTTTCGAAAATGAAACCGAATTCTTGTATTAAAACTAAGACCTGGGCAACGGTATAAAAGATATTCTTCGAGTCTGACAAACTTTCTAGAAAATCCTTGTCCGATGCTTCGTTCATAAAAATATAAAACCACACCAAAATTACAACGGAGACACAATTTTAGCATATTCTTACTTTATTCAGGCTACGTTTTCGAACGTATGAAACATGATTTTTTTTTAAAAGAACTACGCAACCTCAGATTAATATATCGTGGCTTAGGTTAGCGTTTTTGCTATTAAGAAGAAACTTCAGAATAGATTGATTTTATCCAATCGATCAACGACCTTTCGGAAATTTTATACCGCGAACAGATTTACGATATCGTTCTTTTTTTCCAAACAAGCGTAGAAGCTAGCCTTTTGTATTTACAAAATGTTCAATATCGCGAAGTTTTTTGTGCAACGAAATTATAGGTATATATTTGCTTGATGAGAATAAACACGATTTATCTGCAAGGTAATCGGTGAGCTTCTCTCGTTGTTTTCCGTCGATCCTTTGTCCTTTTATTTCTCACCCCATAAAAGCGCAGTGCTGACCCAACCCTAATCGATTCTACTTTTACAAGGGGAAAACTTGGCGGCCTATATAGCTGGTTACATAGAAAGTTCGTGTTCTCCGTCTGAAGTATGGAAGCGATTTTTTACCCGGCGATCAGCTTGCACGCCACGTTGTTAAAAATTGCACATCCGGCAGATAACTTGGTGAGGCTTTTTATCGCGAAAAATTCCCCCCGGCGTTGGCCCGCAGTTTTAATCCGCAGATCGTATTCACGTAACCAAAAGCGGGTAAAATTCGTACCTAATCTCGAGTCTTTAGGCAGCGACGCGAGGATGAGAGTGAATTCGCGCCCGCGTCGGAAGTGTGAAAAACTGAAACCGAAATAAAAATATTATTCAGCCTGCATAAGGCCGCGGTATAAATCCGTCGGGAAAAAAGTTGGAGAAAAAAAGTAAAGGCGAAAAGCTCCCGGCTTACCTGCCCGCAAGCACAACGACAGCCCGACGAAACGGCTCGTCGAGGCTCCTCTGCATCCTTCTTCTTTCGTGTAATCTTAAAATCATACCTGCGTAATTCGTACTGCGACGTTTTCCGAGGGTGTTTCACCCTCCTTGCCGCATCTCTTTTCGGGGAGGTTCAATTACAGAGGTTGCAGATACCCGACGACCGCCAACGTCGGTCTTCCAAGCATCCGATGTAACGTCCGACCCCCAGAGACGAGTTTCAGAACAATAGGGGACGTTAGACGTGTACCAAAGCACCTTTACCCACCTGCGTTGCGACATTTTAGCTGATTTAGCTCCTGTCAAGGCGTCTCTTCTCTTCTCTTCTTTACCTTAGCGTCCACTCTAATGGTCATTTTGCGATTCGACGAGCAGTGCAATGCCAACCGTGCAAAGTTTGTTTCAATTGTGTTCCCGGTTTATCGGTTATTCCTTTTGCTCTGCATAAGATGGATTAAGAATTCTTCGACAGTCGTTTTGAATATGGCCAAAAAGTAAGGCGATTCTGAGGAACGTTTACAGTTTACACATTTGTTATGCGGAGAGAAATATGTAGTTGAGGTCACTCAGGTACAGTCATCTGTTATTTTAATTTTTTTTTTTTTTTACGAAAAATCAGTTTTCATAACCAAGAATTTAGTATTCGTTACTATTTGTCTAGTTTCGGGTTACTCGAACTATACATTAACGTTTATAGTGGGCTTCATTGCCGTGGAGAGCTTGTATAATTGGTTTTGAGGATTATCCGACTACTGAGCTAGAAAATACTCTGGCAACTTTCTATTGCGATACAAAAAAATGGACCAAAGAGCCTGATTCAGTATATTTTCTAGCCACAGTTGCGGCAGTTTAGTGTTCCTGCAATAACAAATTAATATTACTAGAACTTTATCAACATACAGCAGGTTTGATGGTTTTGGGTGTATCGTGAATATTTCGAAGTGCAAATTAATTAGGTTGAATTAACTGGAAACCTGAAAGAATTTGAAACAGCTGAAGAACGCAACACAATCACAATTTCAATTTGACACATTTTCATTCATTCCCTGTAATAAATTCAAAACTATCGCAAGTGAACCTTTTCCAATCGAAACATAAAATATTGAAAAGAAACTAAATCCGCTAATAGATATTAAATACAATAAAACGATTAGTTTTCGTATTACGGAATCAGTTTTCTTGAAAAAATTCGGATCAGCTGTTCACTAAAACGAATCTGTTCAAGTACGCTTTAATCTTTTTTCGTTTACTGGGTAAATTTCATCTCGAGCAGTTATAGTATGATCTTAAAATGTGACGTAAGATTCTCTGAACAGGAACAGGTACTTATTGCTTTTCATGAAAATCGTCCAGCCTCTAAGAGAAGATTTTCAAAGCGTTCTTTCCGATGAAAAGCTCGACAAGCGAAAGTATTTCGAGATAAAAAATTCTTGGGATCGCTCCTCCGTGACAATTCTCAACGAGTCACCTCGTAGTAGCGAATTTCTTGGGTCAGAGAACTTAGCGTGACCTAAGGTTCCTAGAATCTGATTCCACACTGAGAAAAAGCTCCTTCTCTGTCCGCAGGCTCTCCGCCTCGCAGGGTTGAGTCAATTTCAATTAAAATTGATGTCGCTTGAGAATCGGGTGCCACTCGCAGACGGACCTTCGACCCTCGACCCAGTCACCCTTCTGAACTGTCCCACAGGTTATTTCGAATCGCAGAGAGCCAGCCATCGAGCTGTGACAAAGAATCCGCATTTGAATACAGGTGCGAATCGACCTTTGGACCTCCGGACTTCGCGTCCTGATATATCGAAGGCTCTAGCCACTTACGAATTCCCTTCGACTTCCCTCGTAGGGAAGGGTTTCCTCGTTTCTTATTTCAGAAGAAGATAAAACTCACGATGTCTGAAGCGTGAAAGGAGCGCATCTTGTGTAACCTGCATCAATGAGGAAACCTCGAGAACGAAGCGACGAGACGGAAATACAAAAGAGAGCCAATCTCGGGGTGGATTTTTGCCTCCGAGGGATTATTTTTCAAATCGGACGACTCGGAACAGCTACGACGGTTTCATGGTAGAAAATGTCTCTTTCACAAACGGCAGGAATGGTTTACAATCCATTCGATATCCGTCGGGGGCAGAAAGCTTCCCGCCGTTAACGTCGTGTGATATCGTATTGTACAAGAAACGGCGTTGCTTTCAGGAATTTATGGAAAATTCTAAGACGATACGGGGATTGAGACTGACGTTGCAAAAGTCAAGACGAACATTCTCACGAAGCCGCAGACCGACGGGTCAGGTTTAATTAGTTACGACCCGATACCTACATCCAAGTTCTTATACTCCAACACTCCTTCGGACGCTGGTTCACTGACCACGAATAGTTCCGGAATCCACCCCCGACCCTTTCCGCGTCGCTAAAAGACACGGTTGGCAAAATATCCGAGCAAGGGATGCCGGGATTAAAGTTATAATATCCGGCCATCGCCTGGAGGAAGCGAAACAGAGTCAGGAATTTCGGGGAAAATTTTCAAACGAGTCTGCAGAAGTTCTCGGAGCTTGCAATTAGTCGAGAGCTCGGTTACTGTTCTCATACCTGCGGCTGATTCGTTTTTCGAATACTCCTTATATAATTTCATTTTACATATTCATCGAGAGAAATTTCTAGTCTTCATTACCACACGATCCTTTACTATTTTCATTTCTTATCATAATCAAAGGATACGGTTCCGGGTGAATGGTAAAAATGAGTTTTGTCGCAGTAAGCGGAAAATTTGTTTTTCTACTATATTATGTTGTTACTATTGCGATGATTTGATTCGTTGTTGCGAGAATAAATTCATGTCAAGGTCTTGTTTAACTAAAAAAATACAGTCAACTAAACGTACCGATTTTGCGTTGCGAGAATCACCAGAGAATTTATAAGTAATTGTAACTGCAAACGCACAAAGTAATTACTTGTGCCTCATTTTGTTGTAATTTCAAGAGTATTCAAACGGTTGCTGCAGCGATACCTATTTTACCGAAATTTTCTGGTAACAGCAACGAATAAAATTTTTCTCAGATCTTTCTTTTGATCGATCTTTCATTCCTTATTCTAAGTACAAAACGGAGATTGTTTGATTCGCGGGAAAAAAATTACTGTTGCGCTTACTATTTTAAGGACTAGCGCTCTTTTTAGTATTTGTTACTATAAATTTTGTAACTACATTTTTGAACACTGAGAAAAATTTCATTTGTTACAGTAACTAGAAAAATTCACTAAAACAGGTATCGTTAAAAAAACTGTTTGAATATTTTTAGAATTACGAAAAACGAGGTACACGTAACCGTTTTGCGATATTGTCGATCCTTTCTTGGCAATTGCAACGCAAAATGAGTTTGTGAGGTTTATTCTACTTTTTTAGCTAAGCAAGGTTTTAACGTCAATTTATTGTTGCACAAGCATTAAATTTTCGCAACAGTTACAAGAAAATCTAGTAACAGTGATCTTAATGAGAAAGAATAGTAACTGATACTAGACTTTCCGGTATTAGCTACAAAACTAATTTTCTCTTTGTACCTAGAACTATGTTTTTCGATTGTGATAAAAAAGGAAAGAAATAGTTAAGTACTGAGCGGTAACCGGAAATAAAAATTTCTCTCAGTGCAACTACAATTTTACTCTGTAGTAGATTGCACTGTCGATCTAGTAACTCGGAGCATTTCTGCGGTAACTTTAGAAAATAGGAGAGGCCGGTTCTGGATATAGATTCCCTTACTAACATTTAGCTGTATCCAGAACCGGCCTCTCCTATCTCCTAACTTCAGCAATAAACTATAATAATTTCAATAAAAAAAAAAAAAACCTACGCCTATTCGAAAACTTTTGCGAAAAGGGTAGTAAATGTAAAGTAATTTTTTCTTCGCGAAGATTTTACTACGGTTAAAACACTGTTCCGTTGTTCGCAATTTCGTCGGGTTGAAAGTAAAAACCGTCCGAAATGACTTACAGAAACTTGCAGGTGGGAATTTTATTCTAGTAAGAAATCGCAATATTCCAAGTTATTATCGAAGTTTCCCTGCAGAGAAACAGCAGCTGCAGTGGTCGGTTCCCTGGTGGATTGGCGATGGACGCCGGCGAACTGCAATTCCAAAGGAAGACGTACAAAGACGTCGTGCCTAGGTATAAAACTGGATATTTGAAAGATCCCAGGATCGGTGCTCAGGAGCTTCGCGTCCCTTTTATACGTGTACTTTATTACCGCAAAGCTTTTAGATCCCGCTTCTTCCCTCGGGTTCACTTCCTTCCCTCTCATTTCCTTCCCCGTTGAACTCTGTTGACTTCCCATTCCCCGAGACAAAAACAGCAAAATTTATCTCCCGCTTTCATTCATTCCCATTTCCTTTTTCACCCATCTAATACGCGTGTGTGTGTGTGTGTGTTTGTGTGTTTGCGAGTGCGTGCGGTCTGTCTTCTTTTTCTTGCCCCCCACTTTTTTTCATCACCCTAATTTTCGACCCGACGGACGGAGCAGCTCGTTTAATAGTCGTAAACGAGATACAGAGTCGACGATTCGGACTGAGCCACTCTTTTGACAGTCGTAATCGAGAGTTGAAGTCAACAATTGAGACGCCCTGAGAATGCTTTGCGCTGATCCACGGATTACCATAGATCTTCTCTCCGTCATGATATCACCGAGCGAGAAGTTTCCCCGTTTATTTGTCCAACCCTTCATGTTTTCCAAGAAGAATACGGTGTTACACCGCTTATAAACTTGGGGAACTCGTTGTTGATTGTCAAACTTGGTTACATTTTACTTCCTTATCGTTCGACCAACCCTGTGAACATTTCAACCCTTCTCTGCTTCTCTCTTTCTCTCTCTCTCTCGCTCTCTCTTTCTCCCGAAATTGTATCGCGCCATGTTTCAAGTAAGTCAATTGAAGTTCATCCCTGCGTCTATTCGTCTGCAGGGTTCAAATTGAAGACTGTAATATATACGTAATGTTTCTCGGAAGAAGCATCTTCCAGGCTCGTCTTTCACTTACGGATAACAATTCCGGTTTCGTACAGGCGTGGCAGCGACATTTACTCTGTATATATTTTCTTCTTCGCCGGAAGACAAAGGCCACTTTTCCACAGCGGATTTCAATCAAGCGATTGGATTCATCCGAGTGTAACATAGATATACTATACCTACACACGTTACACCAATCGGCGCGTACTTTTTACCCTCGAACCGTTTCAAACGCTAATTTTTTTTTTTTTTATACCCTCAAACATCGTCCTATGTTTCGCTACGTTCAATATCTCATTCCGACATTTGCATGACGCGCCGTATGCGTCGAAATTCGAGCCGAACGCTGTTCGTTGATTACAATTTGAGTCCGATGGGGATGTGCGAGGAATTCAACCTGTAATCAATAAAACACAAGCGTTGGCACGACACGAAGCGAATCCACGCACCGTGCATATATTATCACTTTTGATAGTGCGGTGCCAAAATTATTCTAATCTCGGATTACTCGATCAGTAACACATGCTAAAAAACACAAAGTTATCGGCAGAAAAATTGATTGTCTATTGTATTCTACAGCTTTACTCAATAATTCGATCTATAGCTATCAAAAGTCTCTCATAAATAATACTCTTCCTTCTTGACAAGCGTAATTTTTTCATACATTATTTACACAGACACGTAACCGTGATCCTTTGTCTTGACGCACTCCGCTATGGTCGTTATCACCTGCTTGAAATGCTTGCTTTTCCCACAAAGATTTTCCCTTCAACCATACGTTATAAACACAAAACGTTGTATCAATCATGAAGGATTTCACAGGGGTTAAAATTCGTACATTGTGTGCGCTCTATTATATTTGGGTGTGAGATTGGAGAAACCCAACTGAAAGACAACGACAAAGGCGACAAAATCGCGTTGTCTCTTACATTTAAAAATTGTATTGATTAAAAAATAAGTGGGTGAAAAATTCAACTGAATACTTGATATCAAAGCTTTATATTTTTTCGAAACGAATCGACTAGTGAGACGAATATCGAGTGAGTCAGCTTTTTACTCCGAGCCTTTATAAATCAACCGACCAATCGTCCAAGGAATTCAAGGATATAACGTGTAGCTCCTGGAGGATCGTCGAAGGTGAATTGGTTAGGTCTCCAATTAGCTTCCAACGATCTCCGCATCGTGTGGCTCGCAATCGAATACGGAAGATCCATAAGCTTTCTTTATTTCCTACATTACCTATGATAAAAAAACTGATCGTACCTTTTCTTTTTTCATTTGAAGTAAATTGTTAAATAAAATTCACCAGGCTTAAGGCAGATACCGTACAACAGACGTCAGCTACACCATACAGTACCAATCCAAATTAACAATATCAAAAATGAAATAATCATTTCACCTCATCTCGGTTTAACTTCAAAGGAAAAATCCTCACTCCCGTATTCATCGTCGGAATAAATGTACATATTTTACGGACGTTGATTGAACATGGCCAAAACGATTTTAACCGACTTTGAACTTGTGGGAGGTGTCAACCGGATCAAGCAAGGCACCTAAATACACGGACGTGCGGACTTGGCACACTCACACGTGCTCAAGTATATTTCAAGTTTGACTGTGCTAAGAGGCTGTCAGTGCCGTAGGCGCAATGCAATCAAGCCACCCCTTGAGTGGAGAGGCAATTCAATTGCCGAGTAGAGAGAGAGGGACGATGTTCCAAGCCAGAGTCGCGTTATGTTCACTCGATAATATGCCAGTATATATATATATAGTATATATATATATACGTACGAGTATTGCCAAAGAATTTTTGCACGGAAATGCTGACAATTATTCCGAAAATGAGGCACCCGCTGTATAAAACGAGCCGGTAAATTTGCCGGTGTTTTATTACAGTTGACATTCCTTGACTCGAATATGCGTTGCTTGAAGTTGCCGCCGGCTGCTACAGTTTGCGTTAAAACTGTGACTAATAATTAATTCGGATTTATACCGCGAGTGCGCGAAATCAAGGAACGCTTCGTGGTATGGAACCAGCGTTAAAATTTTACCGGCACCGTTGCGGAATTCATTTTTTAACACACTTTTTAGTTTAATCACTGCGGTCTGGTTTATACTTGTGGAAATCGTGTGATCGTGATATCGTAATTTTTGGACATTTAAACAATTGGAGCGGCATGACTACTATTTGCTTGTTATTCTAATCCAGGGGAGTTAAATATTTAAAGGTTCTCGCATTACTTGATTTATCTAATGATTCGATCTATGCGATAAAGATATAAAGAAAGTTTTTCATTTATACACAACTTCTTCACGTGTCGGAGCTTTAATTTGTTGAATAATTTATCTTACGACTGGTTTAAATACTTTTTTCTTCCAGCGATCCGGAATGCTTAAGAAAAGTTTTAACCCTAAGATTCATAGTTTACTGATATTCTCTGAAATAGTGGTATTACATGCGTGTTATGACAGCAGAAAAATGACGGCAGCTTTGAAAGGAGGAGACGCGTCCTAGTTTTGAATTCCACGTTCAATGTCCTCAAAGCCGTACACGATAGAATTCCCTTCTGTGTATTCGTGCGATATCTGCGTATAAATTTTTATCCGCTCTTTGAAAACGGAGTAGAAATCGATTAAGTCTGATTTTTTATTCACCCTCCGTAGCCACGTGACTTACCCGATATCAAAGAACACGCCAGCAATTAAAACGCGAATTTACGGTCATTATCTCGTTTTTTCATCCCTCTTTTATTCGAGTTTCATTTTTCACCCTGCAGGTCGTTAACCACACTGAAACAACAAGGGGCTTCGGACGAATGAGCGTTTACGTTTCCGGTATATCCACTTGAAGTTGTACCAAGTATAGTTTGCGTTTGTATTCGTCGAGCGTGTAATTATAATTTAGGCAATTACACGAAACACGATTTACGGTATTTATGCCACCCTTCTCTATAGTTACGCTGTAAAGCTTAAATTGTAGCTGATACAATACGCAAGCTGTACGAACACCGATTACACAATTGCCAACATGTGGCAAGGTGCTTGTGCTGCGTGTTGAAAGACCGGGAAAACCGATCTGTTTGAATATTGATTATCGATTAAATAGTCCGTTAATCAGAATTAAATTTTTGCTTACCGATTTTACTTTTTCAACGTAATAATTTTCACGGCAGAACGAAATATTAAAAAACTTGTACTAGTTTTTTTTCGCGGCTTCTGAGTTTCGTAGAGTGAAACAGCTGCGTTTCCTTTCAGCCGATTCGTGCGTTTAATTTACACCATTTTTTGCAGTTAAATTAGGTGTCAATGTTAATTTACCGCTGGACGAACATCAAATTCTCGCAATAGTTACAGGAAAATATAGTTCGACTGACCAAGATGAAAGAGAATAAGAACCCTAGATTACTAGATTTTACGGTTACCTACAGCTAAAAAAATTTTAAAAAAACGCCTTATCAACTCTTCCGTTCAAAAATAGTTATTTATATTATTTATAAATATTAGTTATAGACTATATACCGCAGTTTCCGCAACTAGAAATTTCTCTCAACCGTATCGGGGAGACGACGACACGTAATTAGCAATGGAATTACTACTATTATAGTATTTCAAACAAGCTTCAACCACCGCATGATTAATTTAGTCTAGTAAAACGTTCTGTTGGTAAATTTCCAACCTGCAAGCTGACTTCCGTCCTGCGTCAAACAGTCCAAGTTCATTAATAATATCCCTATCGTATTTTTCGCATCTCTTTTTACTACCGCACGACAACTGCTTTTACCGGAGAATTTGCGGAAGCACTTGTGTCGCTCAATTGTTACGTGCCTGGAATGTTAAGCCATTCATCCAATTTGTCATATACAGCATCGAGAGAAAATTAATATTTTTCCTTTTTCCCCCTCGAGGAGCACACAATTTCAGTTCATCCCGGTGAATTTCCCACTCCTTTCGTCCTCCGGGCGAAAAATGTTTTTCAACCGTACATACATAAATTTTTTTTCCATCCCTAATTGAAACTCATTAACTCTGTCCGTGTAAAAGTACGAAATTATAACCTGTGCGGAAATTCAGCACGTGTAAAATTTATCGTAATTTTTTTTCTTTTTTTTTCCATCAAGATCTTTCCAATCATTAATTCAATTAAACTCTGCTCTAGCAGCATGTAACGTACACTCGTCGCGATAAAATTGCAGGCTGTAAATTAACTGGACCGTATCTTTGGAAATGTTAAAAACAGAAATTAATCGCAGACCCGCGTGCACGCTCGGCATGAAATCGCGAACAGGCAATATCCTGTTAATCAGGTTTGTCCCGCGGTGTTATTAGCTCTGCCATGCGTAGAAATCAGCCGCAAGTTCGTATTGTATACGCCTCGCACAACCAGCTTGCAATTAACCGAAATGTGCGGCAGCCTCGCAACGGTGATAAAATTAATTCCAGACCGATCTGGGAAATTGATCAACTACGCGTTGTTCTCCGCTTGTCTCGCTTCCAGGCTTTCCCTTCCCTTCCCTTCCCTTCACTCCCCTCCCCTTCCCTCCCCGCCCCTTGCCTTGCCTTGCCTTGCCTTCGCCGCTCTTACTTCCGGTTCACGCCTCCAGTATCGCATAGTCTAACTAAATTAGCCGCTCCATCAGTTCTCCAGCTTTCGGAAGACAATCAAATTGAATTATTCATTGAACACTACACGCGCGGTGCTCCGAGTTAACATCGAATACGTTTACCGTACAATAGATGCATTAGGAGAATTGAACCTGCCCGCGGAATTAAAGGCCCCGAACTTGTATTTTTTATCTTCTTTTTCTCTCTTCGTCCCCCTCCCCCCGTAAGCCGTGAATTTTCACCATCGTAAAGGGGTGCAGGATCCGGGTGAGCGAAGGCAAAAGCATGTTTTTACATCCATGGTCTCGCGAAACAAGTAAACGAAGATAAATTGCGCATAACGGTGAATTGCAGGGTGTTTGCGCCACGGCTAACGAGTATTTCAATATTTTAGTAAGGGAAATGTACCGCGGTACAAACACCCCTGCAAGTACGACTATCCTTCCTGTTTTACGCTTTGTACTTAAACTAAACGACGCGACGCGCGACGGGTGAAATTCGCCACGAATCTAACGCCACTGGCATTTTACTCGCAACAATTTTCAACGGTTGATTGTTGTTTGTTGTGGGAATGTCCCAAAACTTTGCTGAAAATTTAATAAAGGTCAAGGGAAAGAAACCAGAGTACCCATTCGAATCTACTAATTGATACATTTATTCTGCTCTCATCAATTTTCTATCTACACCCAATTTTTGGAGACGAAATATCGGTAGCTAAAGTGACAGAAAACTGTGAGTCAGTTGAAAAAAAAAAATTAATCAATCTTTGGTCTATACCCTAATTAAAAGTTGTAGAGTACAAATTTGTGATAATCTTCACTTCATCTTGAACGAATTGTAACGCAGTGTTGTAACGTAGATTGAACTCGTTTCTCCATGATCTTTTTTCATCTCAGCAACTAATTACCGTAAGTAGCGGTAGAGGATTTTGAAGCTTCCAATGGAAGTAAGAAGGCGCGGAAACGGTGTGAAAATGAGCTGAAAAATGAAACGTCAGAACACTCGTTGTTCCTTGTTTCCAGCTTTACACTGAAATAGAGGAAAACTGTGCAGCCAGCCTTTTGGGCGGGGGGGGGGGGGGGGGGAGTCGAGAGTCGAGCGGTTCCTGACTCATCCCTTTCCGTTTGATGTTAAATTTATCTCTCGCGGCAAGTTCGCCGTTGTCTACATCATCCGCGAAACTGAAACATCTCGACATACCTACATAGGAAGCATACTGTGAAAGCCACATGTAGGGGTGGTTCATGATTCAGGGTTGCTGGCGTGTAATATACACCCTGGTATAATGATTAAGGAATGTCTTTAAAGGAGATTGAGTCAGTATTAAAACAAGATTGCTAGCTCGATTACGTTGAATAATGACAGAAGAGCCATGACTTTAGGAATCAGCTGGAGATGTTGGAACATTCTGCCAATGGTTAAAGAACTCATGGAATTTTATCAACGATAAATAACATTTTGGAAAAATAACTAGGTCTTCACGCCAATGTCAATTTTTCATCGTGGATTTTTACTTGTAATGTTAATAAGTAAATTTGGTACAGTGAATTAAATCAATTTTGGGGTATTTATTCGTTCTTTCTGACAAGTGACAGTAGCGAATGTTGCGGGAAATTGAATTTCGGTGTTTTTGCGACATGCAGATTCATCTTATTGTCAGTGTAGATAACATCGTAACTATTGTTTTCAATCCGTCGTATATAAGCTATGTTTGTATTAGCTGATTTTTTGTTCGTGAACCATTCAAATATATAATGAAAAATAGCAGGATTTAACCTAATTGGAAAAGTTTGATTTGATTACTGAAACCAAACAAAATAAAACAGCTAAAATAAGTTTATAACGGTTTTCCATATAAACTGAATTTACTAGGCATTTTCAACCATATTGAGAAGCGTTTCAATAAAACTTGAAAGCTCCAAGTTTTTCTTTACAATGCAAGTACGTATCGTTTGTTTTTTAATTTCCAACGAGATCTCCACAACTCACTACGTTACAATAATTTAACAGACTGTATGTACTCTAAATATCGTCGTAAAATTAATAACAAGCAACGACTTTCGGCAAGCCACACTGAGAAAAATTTCATTTGTTATGGTAACTAGAAAAATTCAGTAAAACAAGTATCGTTAAAAAAACTGATTGAACATTGTTACATTGTCAATCCTTTTTTGGTAATTGCAACGCAAAATCAGTTTCTGAGGTTTCCTCTATTTTTTTTAGTTAAACAACGCTTTAACATCGATTTATCGTCGCACAAGCGTTAAATTTTCGCAACAGTTGCAAGAAAATACAGCAACAGTGATCGTAATGAGAAAGAATAGTAACGTATACCAGACTTTCCGGTAACAGCTAGAAAACTGATTTTCATCTTCTACCTGGATCTACATTTTTCGATTGTGGTAAAAAATGAAAATAGTCAAGTAATGAGCGGTAACCGGAACTAAAAATTTCTCTCGGTGCAAAATCCTGAACGAGAAGCTGTAAATTTCCCCTCACTCAAGCACTATAGTTTCCGGTTGGCCAGACGCGATATTGCGTCCCGATAGCCTCGAAACGCTGCACCCGTACCCGTAACCAAGGCACATGCATCAACGCGTCTTATACTTTTCTTATACTTTTTTCAAACCTTGTTCCAGAGCTGTGCGAGGAATGGGCTCTCGCCAACAGCCGCGAGTGCGTCGAGGGGGGTGTCGGGGGCGGCGGGGGCCAGGAAGACGCCGAGGATCCGGCGGAGGCCACGTTCTCTCTGAAATACCTGGGAAGCACCCTCGTCGAGACGCCCTCCAGCGAGGAGGCCACCGCCGAGGCCATCAAAACCATCATCACCATGGTACCTATGCCTGTGTCTGCTCGATACACCCCGTAGACACAGGGATTCAATGCACGCCTGACGAAAGACCGTGAAACATTTTACACAAGGACAGTTTTGTGCCTCCACTCTTAGGCGCGGCTGATGCGTTAGGAAATCTTTCAACATACGGTGGGATTCTCACGAGAAACGGAGGAGAAGCTTCGTTGTACCGGAAATTCGAGATGCTTAGTCCCCTACTTTCCTGGAGAATCCAATTTCCTTTCTTTTTTTTTCCTGCTTCGTTTTTCCTCAATTTTTGTGCTACGTTCACGGGTAACGAGTATCTTTCTGTTTCGGGATCTTAGGATCTTGCGAAAAGGGTTTTTAACGTTTTCCTTGGATCATTGAGTATAGCAGAAGTATTCGGAAGGTGAACAATTCGTTGAGTAGGTACGTGTCTGATAGTTTTTTTTTGTTTTGGTTTTCAGAGGGGTCGTTAATGAAAATCATATCGACGATCCCAAACGAACAATTGTTGGAAACGAATCAGCGGTCGTGGTGATGAATATTCATATTCGGATCTTGACAATCGGAAGAGACGATACATTTATTGGAATAACACTTTTCTCAGAATTTGGTCTCTGCGTTAAGAAGGAATTAATCTTCTCTGCGTATAGAATTTAAAGATATATAAAACAATCTGATCACATTTTCTCTTTTTCATAAAAAAATACAATTGCGGATTATACAAGCAATTGAATTTTATTGATTTTGTAATATAATATACATATTACTTAGCATGGGTGACGCCATATTGTTATATTTCCGAATCTGCGAGATTTGTTTCAATTTTTGTTTAATCTGAAAAAAAATATGACCCAAGTATTTTTCGTTTTACCTTGTTGAATAGGTGTTTAAAAATTTTCACCCATACGGAATTACTTCTGCACGAACTGATTTGAATATTTTCATACATGATCAGCAGAGTATTTCGAACAATCCCTCGTTAGTTTTTGAAATGCCTTTTTTTTAACCATCTAGAAAAGTGAATCATTTTTTTTATTTTGCATAAATTTTCTCATTCAGAATTCGTTTGGTGTGAATTCAACTGTGACTAACAAATAAATCGGTTTCAGACAATGTCAAATTTTTTTCAAGCTCTACTGGAATTAGTTAACACATTCTGAATGTACGTCATTTTTGGTTCAAACTAATTTTGACTGAAACAAGCATTTTTAATCCTGTTTAAAGCAATTATGTGTGTAAGACATATACGGAAATTACTGCAAAAATATTACTGAGAAATTTATTCAGTTCGGATTGATCTTGTTCACTTTGAAATTGCGTTTTTCACAATTTACACCATCTCAATTCCATTAGCCAGTTGCAATGAATTACTCCCTGAGAAAGAATTCAATTCCGAATAACTTTCTTATTCTATTAATACTACTTTAATTATTATAAACGTATAAAAATATATCAACCTTATAACTAGTTAATTCAAATGAAATATGGGAAACACTGGTTACAATAAAACCCACTCTGATTCTAAGTTTGACGTTGTTTTGTGAAGAATCTTTCATAGTCTTGATTGAAAATTAACATTTAAATATAAATAATTCATTGCTGGCGATCTAAAAAAAAAAAAAAAAAAACAAACAACGTCCAGTTGTAAATTATATCACACTTTTTTTTAAAACTTGTACTATGTTGAATAAAATTCTCAATCAAATCGAGATGACCCCAAGGAATATTCGTTCAACCGCGATTGGCGGGGAGTCAAGAATTATTTGGGATCGAAAACTATAGAAGGCTCTTCACAATATAGTGAGAAATGACGTCAAATTTGCTGAATACCCGATAAAGCATTTCCAGTATAAATGTATTTTCGATGCACATAATCCGAATCCTGCATCCTTTGAAGAGCCTCACGTCCACCGTCAAATCCCGCGAATAGTCTTCATTTTTGCGTTGAATTCCAAGGGTGCAAATATCCTCTTCCGGCGGAATTCGTGCCTGCGTGAGTTTGCGAGAGCGCAGGATCCGCGTATTATAATGCGGAAATGTTGGTGCAGGGTTGGAGTTAGGAGGGGAGGTTAGTCGCGCCATTCGTAGGTTATTGACATCTGTATAATCCGACACGATAGCTCACAAATATCCAGACAAATATTGGATCGTTCCAGGGGATGAAGAAGAAGGAGACAGAACAAACAACCGGTCCTATAACACCCTAATTCGGTGACCATTTGTCAGGAGTCGTTTCTCCTCTCTGAGAGTTCAAGCGATTAGGATACTTTGTGGAGTTTGAATTTTATTCAAAAAACGGAGTGGAGGTAGGCTGGAAACTGATGAATATATTTCAGGATCGTACACGTTTTCCGCGCTTCCGTAGATAGGAGTGAAGAATGGGCGAATCAAATAAACGTGACTTTTATTCACGTCCACAAAAAGTGCTACCTCAGTGCCGTGATATCCTCCGCTTCTACCAAAGTCCTTCATTTGGTCCGCGCGATCGTGCCAGGACATTTTGGCTGTTACAGTCTTGCTCGACATTCGTCCGTTCCAAGTGCTCTACGTACGTCCTCCACTGTCCTGCACGTACCTTCTACCTGTGCAAACGACGTTTTCATTGCCTCTCCACTCCCCTTTAACCGTCGAACCAGTTTTTATCCTTGGACCAGGATTCGTGCGGGGAATCCGAGTTTGGTACGTTTCGAAATACGAGGTTCCGATTCGTCTCGTTGATAACTGGCGCTGCATCCAACATTTTTCTCTCTCTCTTTCTCTCTGCTCCTTGAAGCTTCTTATTTTGAAGTGATCTGTACGAGGTGGCTTCGATCGGTAATCCAGTGATTTATATTGAATCGTATCGTGTCCCTGTGTTGCTAAAAGACTTCAAGGAGCGTTATTTGCATAGAGCATGACGAATGGTTCAAGGTGGAAGAGCAGATGTAGGAAATCATTCGTTGTGACGTCGATCAGGAATGGCATTGATCATTCGTGTAGAATGAGAGTCTTTTCCTACCGCGTTACCGTCAGTGAAACAAAAATCGCCGAGATGAGCCTGGGACGAATGGTTACGGGCTCATTAACTCCGAGAAATTCACCTCTTTTGACGTACTTCGGATATCCTGTCCTCCGGCGACCCCAACGAGCAGGATTGCGACAGAGTGCAATTAAGATATCCAATTTCTTCTGTGCATTGAAAACGCAATAGGAGGATCAGCTTCTCAGACTTTAAGAAATAGAGTTGTTCAGAGTCTAAGTCTGATTGCAGGATTACTCAGTCGAGGTACGACTTAAGTTTGAAAAAAATGTATAATCCCAGTCACACGATGATGGGAATTGTGCTCAGTGAAACGACAAAGGAATTCATTATTCGTTTATTAAAACAATAACTCACAGCGCAAAGCGTCGGTTAGCTGAGTTCTATACCTACATAGTAATTCCGAAATATAAAATTGAGAAGTACCGACATTTCGAACGGCGGAAACTACAAATGGTCAAAACTTCGACCCATTCAGGGTTTGTACCATTCGATTACGCGACAATTTGTAGTTCCGAAGAAGAAGAGTTTGACACTTGGTATTACTTGCCGTTCGGGACTTTGACCATTCGACGAAACGGTCGTTCTGAACTCTGACAATTCGGAATTCCGGCTCTCAACCTCTAATTAGCTGCTGAACGACAAGTGCCCACCTTGTCAAAGTTTAAGGTCAAACATTCCCAGTATGTCTCGAAGACAAACACCCTGAACGATGACCGTGCAGCGGACAACCGAGGAAGTTCAAAGTTCGGTCGACTCATTATCCGGATGCTTAACACCCAATACCATCGTTCCTTAACCCAACACTGAGGAGTTTCGCGAATCCATTGAGCTTGAAACGCGAGGAGGTTAAAGAGGCTTTTCTAACTCGTCAAAACTCGTCCCTGAGAGCTTCAAAAATGGCGGTGTGTGTATATTACTTCCGCTCGAGTTGGCCGAGGTGTACTCTGCGATACCGTCAACCTTCCAGGAGGTCTCTTCAACGAGGAACGCGCAAGTGTCCGGCACGGCTTCGTAATGAAGTTTCAGGCTCTCCTCATCTCGTATACGTGCCGCGTGTAATCCTCCCAAGCTTCGCTGCTCGGAAACCCTTTGTTTGCTAAAAACTTCTCGCAGCTCCTGGGAAGCTTCAAAGTAAATAACAAAGAGCCAAGCCCGCTCAAAATGTCCACACAAGATTTTCGGAAACTCGATAATTTTCACGATATTGAATTTCGGATCAGAAAGAAGTCAGTCATCTCGTATAAACAATGTAATAACCCAATCGATCCTGAAGTTTCGGTCTTGTGAACTCTTTAGTCAATCGGGTGGTTTGGTTTTTGCACTTGAAAATTAAGGCCAGGGGGAAATTAGAGAAACTTATCAAATCTGAAACCTTTCTGAATGATTCGAAGGACGGGAAAGTCGAGTCCGTTTAACACTGATAACGGCGTGGCTGGAACTGCGGTGATTTTCAACAAAACGGAGAATACCGTAAGATCTTTTTTGAGAGAGGTTTTATATAGTATAATTTCCGGATGAAACCCGCTTACTTTCTGCTCAAAAAATGGTCCATTATAACTTGAGTTACGAAGACCCTGAGCATGGCCTCGGTGAACTATTCCGCAATCTGCTTCATGGTTTCGCAACTTTGAATTGAAATTCGTCAGTCAGATTTTGAAAGTATTATAAAAATTGTTTGCAAAACATGACCTAGTGGATTTTACATTTCAAAATCGGTTAATATGTAATTCCAAGAAAGTATAAATCTCAGGTCACGATCATTCGAAAGGGAAGCTTTTTCTTCATGGGATGATAATTCCGTAGATCGATCGAAGGCCCGGAGGTTCTTGCGCGCGAAAAAAACACGGGCATATTTTTCGAGCCTCTGATATCTCCAGGCAGCATTGGACCACCCCCCTCCATGGTGATACACAAAAAGCGTCAGGCTTAACAGACATTGCCTGTTGGAAATCCTCGTAGGTGGTTTTGCCGGGGGGTTTTCGATGCGAGCGAAGCACGTTGAGTAAAGGCCACCCTTTCTATTCTGGTCACACGACAGATTCGTGCCAGTTCCGAAATTTTGGGTTACACAGTCGCGCCAGCTTGTTTTCACGATCCTTAAATCATTCCGCTGAATAATAATTCTCTGCAAAACTTGTTAACGCATCCGCTATCTGCCTGTTTGTCAACCCTGAACACATCGTTTGGACAAAATTGCGCGTGTTAATTTTAAGCGTTTTGAGTTGGGGTGTGAAATTATAGTGCGAAAGAAATCGACACGGATTTGTTGTAATATTTTTTTTTTAATTTATTTTCATTTCTGTGCGAAAATAAGGTACCAATGTTGAATTACCTGTACTGGAATTTATTTACATCTTAGTTTTAGCAGCTGAAAAAAAGGTTCGGTTCCTAATCTTATTTCTCTGTATATTTTCATCCTGCGTAGTGAAAAAATTAACGGCAATTTTTCTCATACGTATATAGCACGCTAACAAAAGCTCTCAAATGTTTTGTTCTTCCTTCAGGCGAAAGCGAGTGGAAAAAAATTGCAGAGGGTGTCCCTAGCGGTTAGCCTACGGGGAATTCGCATGACCGATGTGGCAACGGAAGAGGATCAGCTCCAGGTCTCGATTTACAGGTGAATTAAAACGTTGAACGAAAGTTTATTTTCCTCGGAAAACTAGCGGCTGAGTGCCCACTTTTCCCCGCATGTATGCTCCAAGCGGCTCCGCTAACTGAAAGGCTAACTTTATTCCCTGTTCCATTATGCTTCCGCGATCGGTTCACTGCCGGCTGCTTTTCGGTCGAGCGAATATTCGCCTGGCACGTATCGATTGAAGTCTGCAGGCAAATTCAAACGTTATTATTCGCTTTTGCGTGCGAGGAAATTATTCGCGAAAACGGAGACGAATAACTCAAGACTACATCTCGATACCTCGTTCCGGAAATTTTCATTAAGGCTCAGCGTTGAATTATTTTCAACAACCAGGCATTGAATTATGTTTCAGCGTTCTGCACGCGCGCGTTTCTCGACGTTTAATTACTTGAATAAATCTCGAAATTCCCCGGGGCGAGTAGCGGAAGCCACCCACTCGAGATCCTTTGGTCTTGATCGTCGTCAACGATTGTATTCAAATTTCTCAATCTCGATTAATAACTCCTTCGTAGGATTTCACCCGCTCTTTCAATGCTCGTTTTCCAACCTTTCATTCGCTTTTCCGATGACCTTCGAAACCCTCGAAGCTTTACGCCCCGTCCCTTGGCCCTTCCCAACCCCCCGCAAACTCGCGTGTAAAGCCACTTGCAATTAGTTTAAGGATAGCGTGGAGAATCCCCATTTTACCCTATACGATGTTCTAGCCGTTACTAATTGTACCGGAGGCTGAAGAGGCGAGTCCTGACAAATGGCACACGTTTTGCCAATTATTCGCCAACAAAATGGCGTCAATTTCTTCATGTTGGTATTCTCAATTCCTGCACCATATTCAATAAGGTTCAAACAGAGAGGAGTAAAGAAGTTATTTTCATTCATTTACACTTAAGAATAAAGAAAATAAAAAATATAATGTAACGCTGAGTAATAATTCGTCGCGAATATAATCGGATCAGGCTGATTATGATAAAGCGGATTATATTGTGGTCTGAGGAAAGTTCCTAGGATGCGAATAAATCTTTTGCGGGATAAATGGTTTCGGGAATCGTAATGAACAGCGTCGCTCTGCGTATATGGTAAATCCTGAAATTTTTTAAGCGTCTCTCCGTCCGTGAAAATCCGGCATTCGAAACACCTACGCTAACGAAGGGTTTTCATTTGGAACTTTAATTAATAGGATCTCTTACTGTTCGGCTGACGCGACCCACGATCATGTTTTCGCCTTCATCGCGACAAACCTCAACGAGACAATGGAGTGTCACGCTTTTCTATGCCCTAAGAGGAAAATGGCCCAGACTGTTACTCTCACGGTGGCTCAGGCCTTCAACACAGCGTATCAGGCCTGGCAGCTGACTCAAGTCGATCCTCGTATTCACCATACAACTGACAAGAGCCCTCCGATGACCGACGAAAATTGTATTGGTAAATATTGAACCATAATAGATAGGGCGCGGGGTTGAAGTTGCCAATTTGAAAAGAATATAGATCGAACGTAAAAGTTTTGCACGAGCTACGAAAATGAATCTTTTCTATCATCGATTCGGAATATTCTTTAATCAAAATAATGAAAATAAATTTAACCGGATACAGAATATGAATTGAAATTTTTATGCATCTGTAAAGCTTCTCTATGCATTTAGATAATTGTACGTATTTTATATGAAAATTAAACTTTTGCCAAGAGAATTTGAAAATCAGGTGATCGTTTATGAATCACGTACTTGTGATATTTTTGTTTGCGATCGCATTGAAAAACTTACCAAATTTTGAGATGTTTATATTTTACACACAGCGAATTATTACTCATTGTATATTATTTAATTATTTTAAGTGTTTTTTACAAAATTTCGTGCATTTTGTATTCGCTCAAAGTTATGATTTTCAATATAATTCGCACGTGATAGGTATACTTTTACTTTATAAAATAATCTTTTACACATTTGTAAAACGATTTACAGAATATCACGACAAGATCGTCAACGAGACGAAAAACAACGAGAAACACAACCGACAGAATAACCAAAATGTAAAACGTAACAACATCAATGAGACTCAGAAGAATCTCCTGATCGATTTATCGTCCGATTCTAAGCCAAAGGAAAATTCGTGGGTATGTAGTTTTTTTTTCTAACGTAGAATGACATCATTCGCAGCCCAGAAATCCACACGCGACTTTGCGTCTAACCTATAGTGAACAATTAAAAATTAAGCTTTCATCATGAGCCTTGAAAGGCTAAAATACAAGTCGGCATTCATGAATTTTTAGCAGCTAAACTGATGCAAATTTTTTTATTTTCGTTCAACACACCGTTAGTACATATTTTCAGCTACTCATCTGATTCAACTCTTCTCTGTTTCAACCCTCGACAAATTTGACTGGCTAAAATTGACACGTTTTATTTATTTATTACGAGATATTCATAAATTGAGTATTAATCAAGACTTAAAAAGTGTATTTACAAAAAAAAAAAAAAAAATTTAAATACCCATGCTTCGTTTCAAAAACAAAAAACTGGTTCCATTTGAATAAACGGAAATTTTCTCGTACGTATAGGTCTTTATCTCAACCCTCAAAATCCTCTAGGCAAGATCTGTAAAGTTTGCCGTGTAAACTATAAGCATTTTTACTCAACTTTCAATATCCATATATTTTATCGTAGGACTAACTATTTCTAAAGACTATCCAAGCGTACGAAATCGGAAATAAATGTTGTTATTTGATAAAAAATATCAGCATCGTCAATGGATCGTGTCCATTTATGTATTGTCCGTTGATATCAAGCTCACAAAAATGTCAAATTCTAATTGATAAGGCTGACATAGAATGCCCTATATACGATGCCGATATTTTTATTGAATATTAGAATCAATGCTTACTGATTTCTCACAGTAACATATTTTTTTACAAACAATTGTTTCTGCGACCGTCTAAATGTATACTAAAAGTCTGGTAAAAACGTGTGTTTTTTCAAATGGCAAACTTCACAGTCGTTGCGGGGAGGCTTCAAATTGAGATAGAGATCTGCGCTTTGAAGCAGATTTTTATTGATTTATTCGAAATCAATCCGGAGAGCAATAGAATAAATATTCGAAAAAGTTGAAAATAAAAACCATCCTAATAACTATGTATGTAAATTTTTTCTTGACCTGTGAATTAAGGAGGGAGAAATACAAACTTCGTGGGTATAAATGGTAAGAACCGTTTATTTAAATTAGCTGAGGAGCTTATATGAAAAAATTGTATACATGCATTTTTTCATTACATTTTAAGGGGAACTTACCATCAGTATAACAACGGTAAATAACCATGTTTTGAATATTGACAAAGTTTCTCGCTTGATATCGATAAATTCGGTTGAAAGGGTGAATCATTGTGATTTACTATTGTTATATTCGTATTTGTGTGTTATATCGTTTAATTCGGTAAAACAATATCAATTGTAAAACTTTGTTAAAATTAAAAACATTTTGATTCACTTTTGCTACATTAAATTCTCATTAAAACACAACGAAAAAGTATAAAATTTTTTCTTGCAGGCTACGGGGATCGTGGATCTTTTGCTTTGACCGAAACTTCAGCCAATTTAAATAAACAGTTTTAACCGTTGACACCCACGAAGTTTATATTTCTCCTTCGCTGATAATTATACAAAAATGTTCGTCCCTCCCAACGAGTACCTCGTTATTTGAACCGTTCCTCTTTCTGCGCATATGGCAGGTTTGCTTCGAGGAGGAAACGGGAGTGGACAATAAAAACACGAGGAACAACAACTCGCCTACGAGCATCCCGATGTCGACGCTCAGAGCGACGCCGACGCCGACGCGGGTCGTCACTCCGCGACCTTCACCTTCGCCCTTGGCGGGGCAGAACGCCTGGGGCGAGTCCAGGTCGGTCGACTTGATGTGCTCGTAGCCCTTATAGCCCAGGGCCGACAACTTCCGCGACGTGCCCCTCATCACCGGACTCTGGAAGCACCTTTCGGCCAGCGGTATACCGAGGAACTTTTCCTCCTAAATTCGAAACCTGAAACGTGCGCCGACCACGGTTATCGCGGTCCTTGCGGTGATCCTGCGGAGATCCTGCACTGAGAAAAATTTCATTTGTTGGAGTAACTGGATATATTCAGTCAAACAGGTATCGTTAAAAAAAAACTGTCTGAATATTGTTGGTATTACGAAAAACGAGGTACGCCTAACCATTTTGCGATATTGTCGATCCTTTTTTGGTTATTGCAACGCAAAATCAGTTTCTGAGGTTTGGTCTACTTTTTTGGTTAAACAATGCTTTAACGTCGATTTATCGTTGCACGAGCGATAAATTTTCGCAACAGTTGCGAGAAAATCTGGTAATAGTTATCGCAATGAGAAAGAATAGTAACAGATCTACTAGACTTTCCGGTGACAGCTAGAAAACTAACTTTCATTTCGTACCTAGAACTATATTTTTTGGTTTCCGGAAAATATGAAAATAGTTAAGGACTGAGCGGTATCCGGAACTAAAAATTTCTCTCAGTGCGCGGATTGGCGGAAAGACGATCTCGTTTTGCATCCTCAATTTTTACGCGTCTAGGACGAATTTTGAGCTTTAAAACGGACACCATCCCTCCGGCGAGTTCTTGTCATTATTACAGGGGTGACTCTGATCCTGTAACCGGAATTAAACACCGTGCAACAGCTGCGAATTGTAACGTAAGGCCTGAAAAGATTTTCGGTTTTTACAAGCTTCCCGATATTTCACCCGGAATTTGCAAATGAGAAGAAGTTTAACGAAAAGCGTCTGCGTAACCGTGGAGAAGCGGAAAACACGCAGTAAACAAATTGCTATCGACGGTTCTAATTTTCGGTTTCAAAGCGAAGATAATAAGCAAAGAAAAAGGACTCATACGTGAACGGAAATTCATTTTTTTTTTTTTTTTTTGGCCTACGCGGAAAATGTTTTCCACTTATATTTTGCTCAACGATTAAAAGAAGATACGTGTAAGGAAAACGGAAATTTAATCGAAACCGTGGACATACACAGAAGTAGAGAAAATGCCAAGTGAACGGATTCATGATACTGACTGTTATTTTTTAATTCAGAAGTGAAGAAAGTTCGCATTCGAGACTTTTGTCGCGTGGGTGAAGTTGGTCGGAATTAATTTCAACCCGAATTTGATCCATGGTATCGGTTTTGTTGTTATTCTTCGATTTTCTCTTGGATAATGGCATTTGAAATTCAACACAGCCGGTGAAGATGTCTGGCCAAATAATTCGTAAAGAAATTCATAAGAACCGTAAAGAAATTTGAAGCGGTTTGAACTTGGAATAGAAATCTTGAGATTTTACCCTTGAGTTGCAAATTCAGTTCGGACCCGGCTAATAAATAAAATAGAATAAAATTTTACAGTTCTTCCTTCTTTCCTCAATATTTTTCTATAACCGTGTCATTGTCACTAACTTTTATGAATCCAAGTATTGTTTCATGATTATCGCGAAAAATATTTGCATCAAGTTTTCACTGCCCCAGTGCACGTGATAATTGAAATTAGGACCCAATTTAACAACGACGCAGGAATTAAAATGTGGAAGAGAAACTGGCGTTGCATGAAATTTTACTGCAGATGATCGGTAAATTCAATTGCGGAATGTATAATTCATATTGTCATTGGTGAAAGTTGAACGTTATTAATTCGCAGCCAATCGATCGTCGGCAAATTGCACAATTCAATGATCACAATGCTGCTGTTGAATTAATATTTTCGCGAAAGCGAAGATTGGTTTGAATTTGTTAGGTGAGCGAACAACATGAATTATACGACTTTGAATCGTCGTGCAAACACGATGCACGATGCGACGTTCCATGGGACTTTAAACAATTTTGTAACAAATGAAGATATTTTTGAATATCAACCGGCTTTACGCAATCACAAAGAAACACATACACCGAAGATAGGGAACATTTTGTTGCTGTTTGCAATTTAAGTCGAAATAACAGTGTAAAGTTTTTACCAGACGCGACCCATGAATTAATTTAGAAAACGAATCTCGGATTCTGCAATTCAAAAACAAATACTGCTTAATTGTAATTCTAGCTGCCATATTGATATTCGTTAGTTTTATCAGAGGGGTTGGGCTGTTGAAAATCCGATTATTTCAAGGCCCAACAGCTTGTAGCCCACCGGAGAAATGTTGTAGGTACGCGAATCTTAATTATATTATCTTTTAATGTTAAGCCCTTGTGATGTTTTATGTATAATAATATTTGTTAGTGGATGACCGAAGATTGTTGATTAAACTTTCAGTGGTAATTGTTACTAAGATTGCACGCAGTAATAATAAGGTTATTATTGAAAGAGAAATACGACAATTTTGTTTAGAGGATCGAGAGCCAACCGTGGCGAATGAATCAAAAATAAATGCCAAAAAGTAAAGAAGAATTAAAGATACTCATTATTAGATAATTGTCATTGTCGTAAATCGATCGGACGTGATTCGTAGTTGACAGTAATTTTATATATGTATATTACATGTATGAGTATATATTATGTATAGTTATTCTTTAATAAGTTTAAACATAGTTTTTAGCCGATATAGTATATATGTGTGCATATAATATTTGTACACACACGCACACTTCAATTATACACAATTTTATCACAGTTTTAGTTGTAATTACTTATAGTTATAAGCGATGTAACGTTAGTATATAAATAACGATCTATAAATGGGGTATAAAAATATACGTATACATATCTGACCTAAACGAATATTCATTATTTCTAAGGAAATACGTGAGTATATTTTAAATATAAATAGACGAGTCGTTAAAAACCTCTAAACACATCTAAGCTACGATTCCTGGTAATGTGAAGCTGTTCGTAAAAATCCCTAAAAAATTACATTTCTTACGATAACTTTCCTAATGCTCAAAATTTTTCAATATAATATTCATATGCCAGATAAGAAAGAAAAGCTGATTTCAAACATGAATGTGTCTTCGTACGACGGTATCAAAACCCAATTTTGTTTTAACTCGATGAATCCGATCAAATTTGAACGATTTTTTGAATGCCTCCTGTCATCAATGAAACAAAATTCGGTGATTCGATTTTCGAAAGAAAAGCTCGTTGAAACAGATCAATAAAACGTCGAATGCAAATTCTTGTTCCATGCTTAGATGGCTGGTTTTGTTGAGAATTTCCGGTGTACCGACCACGGGAGTGGAGAACGGTCAAGACTTTATACCGACCATCGATGAGATAGATTTTAGCGAGCTATTGATGATTTAAACGCAAGCGACTTGAGCTTCGTTGGATTAAACAGACGTCATTCGTTCAACCAGAGTTACTATCAAGCCAAATATTTTTTATTGAAAACAACGGGTATTTTTATGGTTCTTGAAAGTAAAGAATTAGGAAAAACGTACATTGTAATAACAGAACACTAGAAATCAAAAATTTGGTACGAGGGAAATACGAGATATTTCACAAAGTTTTTATACTTAAAAAATTGCGAGGTAGAAATTCAAAGATTCATATTCTGTAGAAAATAGAAGGCATAAATGTTTCGTAAAAAATAATTATACTTCTCTCGTCATTTTTCTGCCTTCCGTATTCCAGTCGATTTGTTGCATTAGACGGTCCAAAATCTTGTGCATATTTGATCTACGTAAAAAAAGAAAAAATTGATGAATTCGGCAAATATGTCGATCAAATATCGCGAACGAAATGTTTTGATAAATCAAATAAGTTCAGCCTGACTTGGTAACACAAATTCCCGTTCCGACCACTTTTTTGCCGTATCAAATAATATTGCTTTGAACCGAAAAAATATTTCTTTCGCTATGTTTGATCGCAATATTTAATAAATTCAACAAATCCTTTCTTTGTGTGTATGATCGTGAATATTTCATGAAAATTTGAAAAATACGGATCAAAAGTCAACGGTAAATTGCCCAAAAATCCTATACAATTCAAATGGGAAAATTCAATAGCTTTGACGTTACAGTTGTTTCAAAGATATCTAAAATTTTCTTCCGACACCCACGACTACGTAAATATACTTGAAAAAAAACTGAACTCCCAAGTGTTGTGTCATTAAAATGTGAAAATTCGAAGGCTGCAGTGCGGAATTTAGAATCGTGCGAGCGATCAGCAATTCGATAAGACAAAGGTCAATAAAGCACATCGGTCTGGTCGATAAAATAATTGGTTCGCCTTTATGCAATTTCGCTTCTCGACCCCGGCTGCTGGCGAGTCGTGAATAATTGCCTTTTTTCTAAGAGGCTAGAAGACGCGGACGGTTCAATAATCATTGAGAACCAGGCGGCTGCAAGGGTTGCCGTTTATTCAACCCAGCGAGGCTGCAGCGGAACCGGAAGTCGAGAGAGCCGCCGCGTCAGCGAAGACTGAGAACTTTGGCACTGGGTAACTAGGCGCCATTGCCTCTTCGGCTCTCTCGCCCTGGATACCGAAGTGCCCGAGGCACTTGAGCGAGGAAAGAGCGAGAAGCACCTTTTGTCCAGGAATAAAATCGACCCTCGGGTTCTTCAAATCTTTTTACACCTACCTCAAACCAATTTCATGACGCGTATTGGAACCCCAGACAGGATATTTCACCCTGAGGTTAGCGGAAGTGGGGTGCTCGTTGTACTCGGCGTGGTTTCATTAATTAAGGAGGGACTTCCGAGAAAAATGTTAACTTTTTCGTTTTCCTTTTCGATTTCATACGAGAAGAAGAATCGTTTTCCCGTAATGAAACCTGAGGTAGGACAATTTTTTCGCGAGACGTAGTGTGCAAAACACAACTTTGTGTAAATTTGTGACAAATTTCATTTGTTTTAGTAACTACAAATATTCAGCGAATCGAGTATCGTTAAGAAAACTGTTTGAATATTGTTGGAATTACGCAAAACGAGGTACGCGTAATCATTTTGCGCTATTGTAGATCCTTTTTTGGTAATTGCAACGCAAAATCAGTTTGTGAGGTTTACCGTACTTTTTTAGTTAAATAAGGCTTTAACGTCAATTTGTTCTTGCACAAGCATTAAATTTTCGCAACAGTTACAAGAAAATATAGTAACAGCGATCGTAATGAGAAAGAATAGTGAAGGATACTAGACTTTTCGGTAACAGCTACAAATCTAATTTTCATTTTCTACCTAGAACTATATTTTTCAATTGCGGTAAAAAATGAAAGCAGTCCAAGACTGAGCGGTAAACGGAACTAAAAATTTCTCTCAGTGTGTTATTGTAAAAAAAAATCTTTCCGTTATTGAGCCAAAAAGAATCACGGGTAAAGTAAAGAAGAAAAAAAAATTGACGAACCTACTGAACCGAGTTTCATCGTAGCATAATTAAAACATTTTCAATAAAATTTTTCTACAACTTGTTATTGTTACAACGATTATTCACTCGTTATTGATCGACTATAACAAATTCAGTCGACCTAGAAAGTTTATTTGCGATAGCCAAATTTTCCATTTTTCTTTTCTACCATTTCGACAAAGAATAGCGATAAATCTTGAAGAATGAGAAGTGAAATAAGAATCGAGTTCAAGTTATTCGTGGTTTATCGTCACCCTTCAGCCTTATCAGAAACGTCGATAATTTATCAAAGCGGAAGAGTCCGCGTGTATATCTCTATATATATTATAAATACATGTATACTGATTGTGAAAAAGGTAATCGAGTTTGTGAGAAAATGTAATAAGATCGCGACGAGATACCTCGAGACAAAGTGTATAACCGTGGGCGGAAGGCGGGGATGTGTGTCATAAATTTCATCAAGAGTTATGAAATAGAGGGAGAGTTGACAAGCGTGACGCGAAGGGGATGAAACAGCGCTACGAGAGTCAGTCGGAAGCAGCTAGATCAGTTTTTTCATATCTCTGAAGCAGCAAACGTATCGAGAGAAATTTCTAGTTGCGTTTGCTGTACAGAGTCCGGAACTGTTTTCATTTTCAAGGATTATCAAGAAATATATTTCTGGGGATGAAGAAGTAGAAAATTTAGTACGTGTTACGATTCTTTCAAATAATGGTCACTCGAACTATATTTTCGTGTAACTATTGCGATGTTTTTACGTTGATGCAACAGTAAATCGATACGAATGTCTTATTGGATCGAAAAATGTAAGGAGCTATGGAAACAATAACTATTTTACTAGAATTCCATAGTAACTATGACAAATGAATTTTTTCTCAATACAACCACCGAGTAATGAAACTAATTGTAAGATTACAACGTTCGTTGAAAGTGTGCTACATAAATCCATGAAATTTATAAATATATATTTAAGTTATAAGCGTGACTCTTATAACTTAAAAGGGTTGCGGAAATAATAATTCCTGAGTCTCAACGACTTGGGTTGATGTAGAAACGATACTAAAACATTATATTAACACCAATTACAAATAATTACATAAATAATAAATAAAATAATTATAACACTTATAGTCACCTAAATCAACAACAATGTCGGTTTTGACGATCGGGATTATAGGCTTAGTTGACAATGAAAAGAATAAGTTTACAATATAATTTACAATATATTTTACTGAGTATCCACTATAACACTAGTGGATGTCTCGAGCGCCTGTCAATCACTCCCCTCTCCCCCGAGGCGATGATTCCGCGATGGTCACTCTTGCTTATCCTTTCCGTAACCCGTTCAGCGTGTTTGTTGTTTTTCAGAGATAAGTTTGGGTAAACAGGCCGCAAACTTACATATATATATATATATGTGTGTGTTAAGTTACAACATACATCTTAGTATATAACGTGTAGAGTCACGTGAAGAAATGAAAGGGAATGCTTTGACTGAGAGAGACTCATTAAGCTTGTTATTTTCATGGCATGAATTGGAAGGTAAGAAAATTATGGGCTAGGAGGGGTGAAATACCGCGATTCTAATAAACGCCAGAAACACGCTATGGGACGAGTGCTTGGATTCCGTGATTCTAGCTTAAAGCACAGGCGCACGTACTTCTGCAAATTATGACTATATTGAAAACTGATAAATGACTGCTGAAATAAGGGCATAAAAAAAAGTTTTAAAAGGAAACAAAAAAAGGTTTGTTGAGCAGTTATTTGAATAACGAGAAGTTATTAGTAAACTGTAAACTTTGTCCAAAACTTATCGTTTACAAGCCCGTCAATATTTGGAATAACACAGAGGGACATGAATATATGAACTAACAAAATATATTTCATTGGTGTCCATTCACTTCAATCTGGTATTCCTTGTTTGTTCCAAATACGATGAATTCGATTAAACAACTTCGATTTAATTAGTTTGTCAACGTGATTTAGTCAAGCGAATTCTTTGATTAAACAAAAGTATTTCTCGTTGCGATCGAGTGAAGTATTGAACGAGTGAACATTTTGAATTAAATTATTAAATATTATTAAATTAAATATCATATCGTTTGAAGTTTACGTATTGTTCCTACAAGTCGCATGTTTGTTGACATAAACGATTAGGTACTTCGAAGAAAATAAGTGCGTGAATCTAGCGACAAAAAATTTACATCGATCTAATGCCACATGTTTAATTTATAATTCTGCATCTGCAACGATAAGTTACCGACTTTTACCCATTAAATATATGGTAAGTCTCCCAAAATTATCAATGATATCATTCGAAAAATACGTTTCTATGCGATTGAATAACTTTAATGTTAAATCAATGCAAAAGATTTTTGAAACAACAGATTTTATTACCTGTTTCAACCATTGAACTCTTGACTCAACAAAACATGTATTAAAACAAACTCAATCTTTTGATACAATAATTTCATATTTTTTAAACAAAACCCTTGCGGTGTTTTCAATCTAATTTTCAGTCATTCCAATCACACATTTTCTTGATACAAAATTCACATGATTGCAAGGAACTCACTCCGTGCTGTCATTGAATAAGTTGATAGTCACCATAATCATTCAAACACTTGATTCGATTCTGGATTAAGTCGTCACAAGTATTTTGTCCGTCAAAGTATTTTCTTAAATCAAATAAGTATTGTCTTCGCCGAATTAGACTATAGCATTAAGTTGAATCACTTGACTCAAACAACCCTTTCTCTCCGTGTAGTGAACAAAGTATCAGCATGAAACCGGCATCGTCAATTCTTGTTTCACAGTGAAAAAATAAAAGGAATGGGCATCGCCAGGATGAGGCGTGTATATTCCGAAGCTGTGGCGAAGCCCGGAAAAAAAAGAGCCAGGACGAAATTGCCTCGATCCTTTACCCGAAAAATCGGAACTCTGCTTTACGGATTTAGGCGTCGTTATTTCTCCTTTAATTTCTGCCAGGCAAGCAAGTAAAAACAAGATTTTTATACCGAAATTTATCGACATTGCTCGAGGGCGGAAAAAACCGCGCTGGATTGCCTGGCTTTGGGATATTCAAATTCACTTGAAAGGCTACCCCGAGCCGTTTTATTTGTTGCCTCAGATTTCCCGCCTATTTCTCGTTTACATTACACCCACTCGTAGCTTCGGCTTTTACTCTAATGTGTACGTCCGAAAGAGGATGAATCGCGGCAACTGACTTCCGCATTGGGTTTCGGTATCGATGCTTGTCTATCTCCCAGTGGATCTGATTACTGACCAATTAATTAGCTCTCAGAGAGTCAAATTTCCCACTCCCAAACAGCCGAACCAGCTTTGATCACTTAATTATAATATAATAATGAAGAGTCGTCTATTTGGAACTCTTATATTTATTTCACTCATGGTGCAGCAATTTTTTATAACAAATAATCGCCGTAATTAGGCTAAACCAACACGTATATTCGCCCAGATCAACGAAGTTTCGAGAAATTTCGAGTGGCACTGGCGAAGTATATTTATTGGGATTCAATTTCGGGTGGGAAGAATATGACGTAAGCCTCGCAGCACGCAATGGAATATAAATTCGTTGTTTAGGACAATGATTCGGCGGTTCTCTAATTAATTGGTGCCTTAGGCTCTGCAGGTTACAAGCAGGCGGGTGAATCACATGTCGGGGTGTGGTCCTTTGGTAATGAGAGTGAACTGTGAACGGCTTAACACGAGTGCCTCATGTTTGAGCAATTCCGCGCCAAATCGCAGGGATTTTAATATTTTCTCACCTCAGTTTTTTCGAATCGAACGTACAGAAATTTTGCGTGAAACAGAGAAGACATATATGTTCGTACAGCCATAAAGATTGAAAAAATTTTTTTTTACTGAATGAATATTCGTTGAAAAGTCGTCAGATCGGTTAATTTATTTAACAATTAGTATTCCAATCATCACAGAGCGGTGATTTCTATCATATTTGCGAAATTCGCATCCCTCCGTTTGAAAATTCTTCTTTTAAAAAATTGTTCAACATTCTACGACAAATGGAAAAGAAGATATCATTTTTTAGCTAGACGACAAGCTCACTTTTCAGCAAAATTTAGTATATCCTGTGATGGCCGAAGTAAAAATAATTCGAATGGATAAGAAAATATGTGGCCTTTTTTTTCACCTGTACTCTGTGCACATAAAGTTTTTATCGTTTTCTTGAAATACGAGGTTAATTCATGTCCAATTTGACGTGGAATTGCCCATTTATCACCTCTGCGAGGTTTGAACTTTCAACTTTCACCAGTCAGGCACTGGGGTAAACGGCGAATCGATTTCGTGCTGGTTGGATTCTCGCCTTCTAATCGAAGTATGAAATTATGCCTCGTGCCTTTCGGCTGGCGTGTCGTGAAATCGTCATCCGTCAATTAGCGAGTTCCTTGCGTGCTATTCTATTTGCGCGTATTTTACTGGTGCTTTGAAAAAAACACAGTAGCTACCGATATTCACACGAGGTGAATTTTCGTGCTTCAAATATATTCGGGTATGATAACTGCCCGATGCTCGAGAAATCAGTCGGGACTGAGACACTGAAATGCTCCGTTTTTCCAACGAACCCTCTTAAAAGTTGACAAAAAAAATTCCTACCGAGCTTTCGTAACAATCAAAACGTTTTTACACAAAGAATTTGAGAAAAGTGAAAATTTGCGTGTACGTAAATCACTGATTTATCAAACGCTGTGTTGGTCGTGTGGAAAATTTTTCAGAATCTTTCAAACCAGTCTAATTCCACTAAAAATTTTACATCTTGATCGATGAATATTTTCGAAGAAAAAAAGAAAACATTTTTTGTGTAAAAATAAGCGTAAAACTGCAGAAAATAGCTGTTACTCTACGATTCCCAGACATGAGTTCTCTGAAAGCGCTTTCGTAAAAATTGATGTGCAGATTTACTTTTTTTTTTTTTTTTTTGTTGTTTTCTTTTTTTTCATCGTCCAATTAGACAGTTTTACGCATTTTTTCCGGGGCTCATATTTCCGGTACGTGAACTCGAAGCCGATAAAGAAAATCTGCCGGCACTTACGGCGTGAATCTTCGACCGTCGAACTTTCCTGTAATTTATGAAAATATTTGAGCTTCGTGATCTGTACTCGTTTGCACGGCAAAGCTTTCAAATTAGCTCAGAAGGCGCCACAATCGATAAACCGTGAAATATCCACACGCAACCTTTCATCTTTGATAAAAATTTTCAGGGGTGTTTCATGCTTTAGCTTTATGCAAAGCTTATGCGTTGCCTGCGAGCTTATGCGCAGTCCTGGAGCTAAAACGAAGGGCGGATTCCCTGAGTATACAAACGTAAAAACTGCAATGACTTAACACAGGAGGTGCGAAGTGGAAAACTGTCGAGTGGTTATTCATGGCTACATTTTTGTACACACTGTAGGTTGTGATTTCGTATCTCTGACATCTCAAGCTCACGTTCTCGTGAGAATTGTTCTGGACAGGAAAAAACTGCGGCTAGATTCGAAAATATTTTTGCTGGAATTAAATTTTATCGTTTTATCACTTTTCGCGGCAGCGAAAATAAACGATCTCTTCCTTCTTTACCTCGAGTGAGTACGTAAATTTTTTTAATCAAAACTGCGGAGAAAATTTACGGTCTTTCCGTAGATTGTACGGACTGGATACTTTTGTGCTCCGATTGCGTGACAGGCTCTGATGAAAGGCCGAGGGAAAGTGAGGGGAAAAAACGTTTCAGAACGGTGGAGAAAAATGATGAAAGGAGCTGATCACACGCGGCTGAAGATCGGCAAGCCGCGTCCGAACAAACTGTGCCATTACTACTTGCCGGAGTTCCGTGTCTGAAAGGTTGGACGCCGGGGCGTTTTTCGTATAATATAATAAAAGGGAAATCCATTTCCGAGAAAAGAATTCTCATTTTGCCGTACCGGAAGCCTGTTCGTAATTTAGTTTCGAACGGTGCTTAAATCGAAGCTAAAGTATCGAGAGGAAAGGTCATTAGCGTTGAATTTGATAGGGGTGTAAGTGTAACGATCGTTGTGATTCAATGGCTTTAGGAATTTATTTATCATCGTCTCTTCTTTTTTATATCTCGTTAGGATTCAAAGCGAGAACCATGTGGTGCTGGGGAAATAAATCTCGATTTCACACCTTCGTCTACATTTCATTATTAATTATATCTTCTGCGCTTTGCAATTATAGCCCAAATTTGAAGACGTTCAAGCATTCCGATGAGCAGACGGAGCAGCTGTTTCTTTATTTCGTTTTTAAATTTTTTTCAAATTTATTGTCATTTTTTTTCCGGAACAATCATCTTTCTTATTTCGAAATTCACAACGTGCAACGTTGGCGAATGAGGTAGATAGCAGGGCATGCATAAAAGATTTTATTCGCTTTGATATAAAGTGTGGTACATGGGCTATGTACAGACCGATATATGAGGTAAAAATAGGTGTAGGTACATACATAAGGGATGATTTATTGACGCATTGATACGGCTTTACGTAGCCTCGGGGTTTTTTCTCACCCCCGTCTCTTTATTATTCTGACTTATAAAACTTATTCCGTGAAAGCATTTGAAATTTTCGTTGTTGCTCAGACAACAGACGTCTATTTACATCGCGAATATGTAAAAGAAGAACTGCTCTCGAAGTTGAATCTTTTTCTGCATCGCGATTCGGAATCGTGTAATAGTTAAAAAAAAAAATTGAAAAACGAATCCCAAGAAAAAGAGACAGAGAAAGAGAGAGGGAGGAGTAAAACCTTTATCGCAACGGATACTTTTAGCAAAAGCTTTTAAATTGCGACAACGAAACCGACCGGTTTAATAACATTACACTGACCGGTTACATAATCACACGCAAACCCAAGTCACTTGGCTTCTCATCCCAAATGAAGATTTCTCCAAGATTATTCCGTCCGGCAGACGTTTTAATACATACAAACGAGTTCAGCTTCAACAGACTTATCCGAGGCGTGTGGCTTGACAGTTGGGAAATTGTGAGCCCTCCGGCCGCCAGTCGGTTCCTGCAAACGGTCTCGCATTCTCGGCTGGGGATCCGAGGCGATGAATTTATCGTTAATTAGTCCAAAGTTCAACTCCGCGGTTCATTAGCCAGGTCTCGTTATTTTACGAGGATTGTTTTGCGGCCGTTAGAGTTGCCTCGGGTCTTATTGTACGGATCGCTGTAACGCATCACCGTCGCCGCGAGCTTCGATGAAGGTTTTCATCGAAAGGCCCCAACGGGGACTTGATTGAAAACCCACTTGAGGAGAAGATGGAATTAGAATGTAAGTCTGAGGGAGCGAGCCGGGTAGATTAATGTCAGTCAGTCCGACCTGAAATTCCTGAAAATGATTCAGGCGTACTATGAATCAAGGAATTCTTCATTCGCGACAAGCATTGAGTCCCGGATAGAGAATGTAGAACCGTGTTATTCGTGTTACGGGGCGTTACGTTGAGTCGATGAAGTATTTTCGAGCGCCTTTGTACCCGTGGATTCCGATTAATTTGACGTTTTATTACAGCCTTAGAGAATTTCCTACATCGTGGGGATGAAATGATAATATATTAAGCTGTTTCACGCATCGAATTAACTTACATCGCCGTACGTCATGTGGCCGTGAAATTAATCACGCGCAGCTGATCCGTCGGGTCGTTAATTACTCACGGGATATCACACGTCACTTCCAAAGTCAAAGTTATCCTCGACTTCTTGGCGACACGATGGTTCTGTTACGCCGTTTAATTTTCCAAATTCTGCATTTTCGTATCGCTGATGTATTGTTGCATAAATTTTTAGGTTTACAATTAGACGCAGATCGTGGTGCTTAACGAGATTTTGGAAACTGTATTTACTGATACAAACGCCACTGTTTCTTGACTTTTTATCACAAGTGAAAGAGAGAGAGAGATAGAGAGAGAGAGAGGAAAAAGGTAATCACAAAAAAATCAGGATCACCTTTTTGCGATTTCAAAGAACAAACAGAGAGCAGATAAACTGGCGTTTTTTTCACCCTTATTTTATACTTTCCTAGTTTTTATTTCACCCCTTCTGTTCTCCGAGGAGTGAAACTGTAGGGAAGGAATATTCGCGCCCTTACCCAGCTGGAATCGTTTTGCCAAGCGACTAGCTCAAGTGCAATTGAAACTTTGTTCAATTTAACCCAGTCCTGACTTCATAGTCAGGATGATTTTACTAATGGACGCCCCTAAGTTTCGAACTGGGAATCTGGGAACGCCTTTGTTCCGGAATAACAGCTGGCTGAATTTCAAAAGATATGTGTCACGTGTTGTTAAGGCAGGTAAATGGCACGTAGTCTCCATCATAGTTACTTACGATTGCTTCGTTTTTAGAGCGAAGCTTCGCACAGCAAAAACATTCCAATTAACTTACAGGTAAGAATACTAACTTCCAAGATTTGAAGTTTCCAGTACACATAACGCATATAAACTCGTACTAGAATCATTACATGCTGGGACATTCATGGGAAGTTTCAAAAACTGCTGAACTACCAGCTGATATAATTTCTGACCAATTTCACGTGAGAAAAAAATTCTGAACTAATTTTTTCGATTTCCTTTTTTTATTGATCAATTCGAGGATAATTTTTCAGCATTGAAAAATCAGTTACTCCCAAATCCAACCCAGTTTGATGATATCAGTCAAAAGTAACAAGTCAAATTTATACACACACGCAACTGGAAAGTCGGATAAAAATTAAACTCGCATAATTTATTCGAACACGATGTACAACTCGGAAATATTGAGCCGAATATAAGGCCAGTGAAACATTTCGCTATACTGCGATGTATAAGTTGTCGTAAAAATTATACCGCACACCGTGCAGGTAAACCCGATGAGGTTACCATTTCAGGGAAAATGAAATTATGCTAAGAAATTTTTCACTTTTGCCCAGCTAGAGTACCCGGTGAGTTACCGTGCCACGATATTACATTACACGATGTACAAGACACACGTACGTTATTCCTGAGAGTTGTTTTTTCTTTATTTTGCACGTGCTTTCTTCTCTGCACGTGACACAAGTTCAAGACTCACACCTCGAAGTACAAAAAGCGTTGGTTCTCCGCTCCGGGAATAACCAATTAGGATAGTTTTTGTACTTGGTAATATTGTTGGTCGGAACCGTTGATGGAAAAACTTCCAAGCTTGTGAAACTTAAATTACACTGGTCGGGAAAAAAATATTTTTTTTCAGCTTCGTGAGATGGTTTGGTAAATATTACGTTTTCATGTGTGCTGGATACAAAAATTACTTTCATTTCCCTCCATCGCGTACAGTATTCTTGCAAAATACAAGGTGTTTGCGTAAAAAAAGCATAACGATAATAAAAATACCACCATTTCATCACAATGAACTAAAAAATATTTCTTATGAAATTAAACAAACAATTTCTTTGAAACGAAAGAACACCGATAACGCAGGTTTGCAGTCAAAACTGTTGCACTGCAAAAGTTTTTTTATACTGCTTGTAGATTTTCACTCTCTGAAACCAGGAAAAAAGTGAAAACACCGGAAGGTTTTTTGCCGATCTCGTCTTTGCGGTTTCATTCGGCGGCAATTCCTATTCTTGATTCTAAAAATCCTTCCGGCTATTCCGAAAACTCGGCGAGATACGAAGGGCAGCTGCAATGCCAATAAGACCTTGAGAAGCCTCGGGGTGGAATCCGAGTTGTCAAGATGGCTCCGAGATGGCGCTGAGTCTCGGCGATCGCCGGGGCCGAGGGACGAACCAACTTCATTGAGCGCCGCGGCACGGCCACCGATATATCCGAGGATATCCGAGAGTGCCGAAATTCGCCGTTAGCATCGCGGCGGCGACGCGTCTCGGATGCCGTGTGCGTTGACAGCGGTTGCTTTCACTGTTCGCAACACGAAATGACGCCGAGTGCGGTTATCTCCGGCGAGTGAGAGTGCCGGGTTTTAATTTGCGTCATTTACAGTCACGTGGGTGAGTGAACGACGCGACGCGGCGATGCTTCGAAAATAGAACGGACTCGTCCCGAACGGTGCTGCTGACAATGAGCTCTGTGGCGCAGCGGTGATAAGGAGAGGGCGAGGAAAAACAGGCGAAGGACGAACGGAGGCAGGATCCTGGCTCACCGCGAGGTGAGTAGAAAATTGGAACGAGCTGAAGTTTGCCGCTCTTCGTTTGTTCGTCACGATTACCGAGTGTCGCGCTTTCTATAAACGCGGAAATAAACAAACGAACGTCTTCGTTCCGTTCTTTCGGCAATTCTGATACGCAGAGTCGTCATCGCCGCTGATTCGCTAGGAGAATTACACACGTGTGCCAGTAGCGATGACGTTTGGAATGGGGGTGAAAATACTAGGGTCGCGATCTCGGATTTTCATGAGATAGGTATTTTAAATGCCTAATGTCTAAGCATAGACAAGGCAAAATGTAAAATAGTTAAATAGCTGTGAAAAGTCAAATCAGAGTTGTCAAAATTCTGCCATGTTTCTTACTGATCATTGTTTCTGCGATTCCGTATTACCACTTTCTTTACTCTCTTACGTACCCACATATTGGTTATCTTGTACGTCGATTTTCTACAAATGTACTTTCACGCGTTTGAAAATTCGGCACCGTGACCGTTCTATTTTCCGATCTTTTTACATTTCTATCGACACTCAGACGGTACCTAGATTTTTCATTATTAGAATTTCCTTTTTTTTACTCTGGATTTGAAATGACGAACTTGACACAGTGCGATATATAATTTATATCGCATCGAATATGAATGACGATTAGCACACTGGAAACAACAATTTGTACAAATTGAATAATACACACACGGTAATACGAATAAAACATTATTATACCCGTAATACGTATTGTCAATTCAGTTTTCTCTCATTTCAAGACCCGCAACGATGCGCAAGGATGCGATGGAAGGATTTTTTTTTTTTACACACAGATGTGTGTCGGGGGCTTACGTAAGTCTCATTCTGTGCCGCATCAAAGCTTTTGTCGAGTAACTGCAGACATGCCGCAGAATGCGAGTTGTACTTTACATCTGTTTTCAAAGCTGTGTCAAACAGGATTACTGAGTGCCGTTTTTTTTTTTTTTTTTTCTTTTCATATATAATATATATAAATCTCCCTCAATCTCGAATGGATCAAATGAATACGCGTTATTGTATTTGAAAATATGAGATTTTTGATTTCTCAGCAGCTGGGGTGTAAAGAGAAAATTAACGACAAAGACTCGTATGATTTTTACAAATCAGGAATTAACCTGATTCGCCGGTGAAGTGAAGCCTTAAAGATAAGAGTCTTAAACATTTGAAGATGAGAAAGCGAAGCGTAAACTGACACATCGTGCAGACATTTATATCGAAATATTATTCACAAAGGTCAATCGATCATCAACCGAACAAAGAACTGAGAAGTATCCCTTTGAGACTCGAATTTTCAATTCATAACCTTACCCAACGGGGAGATGATCGGCAGCAGCTATCTGAATAAAAAATATTTGCAAAGTATTTTATACGAACAATTGAAGCGCTGTATTACAAAATCAACATGGCCGCCGTTGACACGTTTGGAATTTTATTTCGGCTCTAGGATCATTACCAGCACTTCAGAGGCCTCGATCGCTTCATCGGGCGAAATGAAACGATGGCAGGAATAGCTTAGACGCAATTTTACCTTCGACCAAATCCTGAAAGCCTGAAAAATGCAGCTTTAGTTTGCGGGATTCACTCCTACGTGTGTTGCGTGTAAATAGTCGGCCATGGTTCGTTGGATTCTTGAAGAACGCAACGGGTCTCGTGTATCAGAATAAAGCGGTCTCCGGTCCTTTTTTATTTGTATTACTCACTTTACTATGAATTTGTTTGACTAAACGACGTCCGAACAATAAGTGTACGAGTAAATCCACCGCAGTACTTCGCGACGCCTGACGCAAAAATGGAATTGCTTCAAACGCCTTGAACAGGTAATTACGCCGGGATTACGTTGCTTCAACCGTTTACTTGACAGGATCATCTCATTCTCGCCATTATCTGTAGCGTAATAACACGGCTCAGCTAATTAGCGCTCACAACTTTCCGTCATTATTTTCACCTCAATGTCATGCAGAAAGTCTGTATAACGGCCAAAATGTCGCCATAAGCTATATCTCGGATTCTCGGTTTCTCTCGTTTCGTTGTAACGTAATTCGTACACGCTACTGAACAATTATAGCTTGGAGAGGAACGCGTGACGTCGGGGCGAATCAAAACTCGGAGCCCCCTAACGTGAAAAATACCAGAAATTGTGGTATAATTTTTTAATTAAAAAAAAAAAAAAAAAAATTTCTATCAAAAAATAAATGCATTGAGAAGAAAATGTTTTCAATTTTCGTCTCTTTAATTAAGTGCAATTTTATTTTCATGATAGAAATGTTTACTTTTAACGTCGGAATTGAGAACCATTTAGTTGGATCGAGCAAATTTCAGTTTATCTAATGAAATAAATTCATTTCTAGCTATTTCTGAAATATTGAATCGATTTTAGATTTTAATATGCGTAGGTATCCGTCAAATACTAATTTGGCTTCAATAAATGTTGATTGCTTCAAATAAGATTCTTTCTGGCCGACTTAATTTATGATTTTATTCGGGTAAAATATTTTATAGGCATTCTGCAATTGATTAGTTTTTGTATACTGAAGAGAATCTTCTTACTCGAAAGAATTCGTCACTTTGTGGCTGCGTTTATAAGAAAAGATTAGGTGAAACGATACTTAATTGAAAATGAAAAATTTCACGAAAGTAAGTAAATTGATATTATATATCAGTCCTCTGAATCTATCGATATTGTTTTGTTTTTATCAGTATAACACACCGCAAATAAACAGCGTTTAAATATTAAATTGGGACTATAAAAAGTCAGAAAATTCTGTGCCGTGCGATTATTTTCAGTTAAATTTCATCGCACCGAAAGTTTGTCACAATCCAGTTGAATTTTGACAATTTTTCTGGCAGTGTTCTTCCACACTGTGATGACGATATTATTAGCAGCTGTAATGCGTCAATCGGGAGGGGCGTTTGAATATATTTTACCACGAGACAGTCAAATGAAATATCAACCGTCGAATAAAATGCTGTACAATAATCTTGGTGTCATTCGCGTTCAGAGACAGTTGCCGTATAATTGCCTGGAACTTTATCAAAAATCCTCATTACTCCTTCTTTCCTGTCTTTTGCATACGCTGCAGGAAAAAGAATTCCTCGCTCAATATCCAACGCGATATTACAGAGTTAGGTATTTTCAAAAGCAGAGGTTGACCCGAAGCTGCTACTGCTTCAACGACGGCGGAAAGCAATTCGTCACTATTCTCGTTTATTTAAAGTTTCGAAATATCTCTTCGCTCAGACTGACAGATCCGCCGGTCTGTTCGCCCATTTTGCTGCAGTTTCCGGTACTGTCCCTGTTTGGTATTTTCCTCCTCTTGCAAATCCCGAGAGACTTCTCACGCGAAAAACTAAATAACTTTTAGTGCAATCTGAATATACCATTGTCTACGTACAGATCGTACAAAGAGGACATTTTGCAGAAGAAACTATCCATTTATATTTTAACACTGTATAAATGCAAAGCGACCGAGAAATTTATCTCCAGTCATCGTTCACTTTGCGATACGGTTACGCAGATTGTATTCTCGACAGGAAACCGTATCACCGCACGAATGTTTTTTTCTGCCTGTACCAGACGATGTTAAAGCTGCAATACTGCGAAACTAAACATAATGTAGCCTGGCTGTGAAACAACTGCACTGTTACGATCAAAATTAGTGGTACATACCATAATATGCATATCATAATATGCAGATATTCGATGGTGTTCAATTTCACTGATTTGTCGAACTCGGTTACCTTGTTTAAAAAAATGTACTATCAGACTTGATGAATGTCTGCTGCTTTGTAATGATACATGCTGCGACTGAGATCTTTTTTTAAACTTCAAAGTGATTCATTTTTACCACCGCAGCGACCGAGTTGTCTGGTCTGCAACCGCGTCTGGTCAGTTTGAGCAAAGGCAGAAGTTCCAGGTGGTTGATTATGTTCGACTAATCTACGTGCGTTTTAACCGCATACTGATTTGTTACCAGTGATTGTTCCACAAAGAGCGCAAGAATCGGAGTTCGGTTAGTATTATAATGCAAGTTGCGAATGCGATGTAACGAGAAATTGAGTGCGTTTTGTCGCTGTTCGTACAGTACGGGGAACATTTTTGAGAAAATCTGTCGGAAATAAAATCGTGAATTGATGTTGAAGATCCTGTTAAAACGCAGGAGAATAAAATTTAAGTCTCATCTTCAATCGGCCACCGTATGTAAAATGGAACATTTCGTAAGTTATAGAAAATTTTTCTGTAACTGTGTATACCACAGCTCAAAAAATAAACTTTTCTCATCATTCAATATTTGAAAGGAGAAACTCGCTCGGTCACTCAAGTAGACTTTGGTATGAGAGCCGCTGGCCAGACGCCGGTTTCTTTCATATTCGTTTCTTTTTCTTAAATTTATTTTTTCACTTCCGTGCAGAGCAAGATATTACCTAATCGAAGGATGCTGTGCAGGCGTTTCAAGCGAAATAAAGAACTAAACTGCGGGGTGACTGTCCGCTTGAAACAAAAATTCTCATACGTTGATGATATAATATTAAATACGATCTATAATTAATAGGTTGAAAAATATTTTTGGATATTTTTTTTTTTCTTTATTTCTGATACGAGACGGTGTTCCTAATAAACCCAGGCAATTGATGAATTGGCAAGAATATGTTGAAGACCGGTCTGTGGTGCGATAAAAAATGTGCGGTTTTCACGAATTCCTGTTTCGCGAACCATGCAGAATAAATCGAAATGTTGGAGTCAGGCGACGTTGGATATTTTGATTCATAGCGACGCCGAGTCTTACGAAATTGGCGATTATTCTTGTTTTTACACATTTATACATGGAAGTCTTATACATGGGTTTTTGCAAATTTCTCGCGGCTGTGACGTGCATATATGTACTTATCCAAGCGTATTCACCTGTGCGTAGAACGCCTGAAGGCTTTTGACTCATGGCTATTAATGCTCGTCACGCTTAAGCGTATCAGCTACTCCATTTGATCCCCCGCGCAACTACGTGCTCATGGGATTTATCAGCGATCGAAGGCCTCTTTGTCTTGAACCCTTCTCAGAAACCGCTGACAAATTACAATCCATGAGGAAATGTTTCGAGGATCAGTCTTCGGTCGTGGATCGCGTGAGGCGGTGAAACGACATTTGGAAAAATTTCCGACGGGTGTTTTTTATTTTTTTTTTCGAGCCATCATATCATTTTTGCCCTCTGTTGTAGAACCATAGCGTGACCCGCGATCCCTTTTGCCTCTCTCTCTCTCTCTCTCTCTCTCTCTCTCATTCTTTATTTCTGAATTTTGATCATTTTCCCGCCAGTACAAACAGCGAAATCTAGTCATCGTATCTCTGTTATCCAACTACGTGAACCGCTGAACTTGTGATCCGTATGTACCCATGTGTAAAGTCGTGATGTATGCACGTGTAAGCGGATGCGTTAGACACTAGAGTCAAAACGTCCGGTGGTGCAGCTTTTAGCTACAACAAGGTTGACGTGAAATTTGTTGAAACTTCACACCGCCGCCGCATAGTGTTTCTGTTATATTGGCTTAATTGCCCCCGCAGCTGTTTCTCGAATACGTAAGTTTAACGTATTCGTTGCGAACCAAACTGCGATAGTTACTGTGTCTGGAATCAAATTCGACCCCGCGTGTTGACGGACATGATTAATTTCATTTTCGCGGCTTTGTCGTAAATGCCACATCAAAAAAAAAAAAAAAACTAAACCACGTAAAATTGTCTTCAATTTAACATCTCTCTGTTTCAATTACGCTTTCCAAATCGGGTCAGAGTATAATTCGTATAAGCTATATTTCAATAGGAATGAATTAAAAAACCCAAACTTTCGCGCGTAGAGTTTGAAATTTTTTGAGGTTCGTAAATTCTGGGTTAAAAGTCTTCCAAAATAAGTGAAATTCACGTAACACTAACATCTCGAACTTCCTGTGCAAGAGATTATAAAAGTTCTTAGGAAGTTTGAAACTTTAACGAAAAATCGTGAACGAAGTTTGAAACTAAAGTTCGTATGAAACTTAAAAGAAGATTGTAGACAATCGATCGAAATTTTTCAAACCTTACGACGCAATCTTTTTGTTATTCATTGAATTATATCGCGCAGTGTAGAAAATGACTAATTAAAGAACTGCGAGCTTTGCCAAATCCCAGAAACGTTTAATTCACCGCTAAGTAATCTGTTTAATAATTCAATCATTCGTTCGTTCATTCGTCATTCGTTATTCACAAGTCAGCCGCAGTCAAGACAGCCACGTGGGTACCTGGTACTATATTTAATTCCAGCGATACAAGCGCCACAAATTTTCTGACGTCGCGTCTGGTGGACAAGTAAGTCATAAAACATTGCTCTCGGGTTGGATGAAAATTTCTGAGTTATAAGCTGCGGCGTACGCTGCACATGTCAGCCCTTGAATATGAATTAGGCCGTGCAGCGTCTCTCGGGTCGTAACGTTTATCTCTCGCATCGCTAATCATTGCTCCCCAGCCGCGGGGGTGCAACGTGCAATTTTTTATTCATTCCGGACATGTTTTATTCTCAGTCAAGTCAAAGCGGACAGACGTTGGCCGCGCAATCGAGTTTTCACAGCTGTGGGAAATTTTGTTATACGGAACATGACGTGAACGTGCAAACATTGCCGGTCGTCGCCATATTTCCATCAAACTCTGATGTATTATGTATCCACATTTGTTGTCAATTCCCGTATAACAATTTTGGACTTGGTTTTTATACGCGATTTAGGTATAAAGCAAACATTTTTCTTTTGAAACGTCAAAGAAACGTCTCTCGTTTTTTCACTGCGGTAAGTAATCTTCCCCAATTTCGTGACTATTCTTACTGTACACCAATGAAAATTATTTATTCGACCGCTGTGAAGCTATTGGTTTATACGCGACTGACATACAACTTTCCTCTTTCACTGAACAAATATTTCACGCAGTAAGTTCTTCGCGACAAATAGATCATCATTTTTTTTTATCCACTTTAATTTTCCAAAAGAATGTCATTCCGTCACGATGCCGAGTCTGTGGGAATGGCAATTTCGCTCGCACCATGTTTTCCCATCGACAGCGGCGATGTGGTTGATCACAAATTAGCGTTATCTGCGGGGCTTCGATTGAATCCCTAACTTGATTTAGCGTATCCTGTGAACGACATTTTGCGCTGGTATAATTCGTCCATTAATTGCCAGTTGCAATGCCTGTTGATGATGAAAAGGAAGTTTGTCTGACAGCCGCCGCCTTTGAGTTAATGTCTGAATGCCTTCCTTTCGTCGTCAGGGATTCTTATCGAGGGGCAAGTTCGCAGCGCATTCTACGATAAGACAATTTGTCTTACTGAAATACTATGCATACACGTGCCTCTGAGGTTTGTGTAAATATTTTTACCGCTGTTTCATGCCGAGATACGGCTTTCTGATAATCGGAAATCGTCCACACACACTGATTGTGATAAAGAAGAAAAGGAAAATAGAAAAATTCACTCTTACTCGTATATAGCAATCGCATTCTTATTACTTCTATCAAACAGTAAATATGTTTTTAAACTGAGCAAATTTTTATTCATTTTATAAAATATACAATTCAGTCTCTGATGAAGTTAAGTGGAAAAGTATTTCATAAGACAAATTGAACCGTTTCATAATTTTACGAAAATATTCATTGTGTGAGCGAAGTAACGAAATTATTTTCTTTGATCAAGATTCTTTTTTTCATCAACGTGCGAAATCCCTGGAAATTTTTTAAAAGTTTGTACAAAAACTGCAGTAGATAAAAAAGCTTCGTATTCTACGACTTGTAAGTTTGATCTTGAATTATTTAGCGTAGAGTTTCATCTCATTTTGCTAATTTCAAAAAAAAATCTGATTTGTGTTGCAATTTATATCCTGGGTTCGCAATCCTTTAATTGCCGTACCACGAATGCCTTGATACCCGAAATGCGAAAATGTAATCCTCGTTAAATGACATTTAGTTGTTAAATTCGTGCTCGCTTCAATTAGCACGGTAGCCGCGAAACGATGGCACGCATTTCGAAAATATTTTCCCTGTTATGACGTCATTGATAAATATGTGAGTGCCAATGGGTGTTGGGTGAAAATTTTGTACCGACATTTCGCAACATTAGCTCAATCTGCTCGGTCTCTGGTGGTATAAATCATCCTTTTGTTTTTAATCGTGACTAATTTTAAAACGCACCTGGATCTGGCAGCCGGCTGCAGCAGATGGTCTAGTTTTGATGAATCATATTTTTAGCACTCGGGAAAAGGAATATCGGCGAACTGACCTCACCTACGCCCGCAGGCGTTTCAGATATTTGGTTAGCTGGTGTAGCAGTCGTAGAGAATGGATGATATCTTCTTGATACTTCGTCGCGGGCAGAAACCGGTCCTTTTATCGATCCCGGCAAACGCAGTCTGCCGGCTTTATGCAAAGCCAATAGTGCTTCAGCTCCGGTCAAGTGTTAAAGTTTCAGGGCGTAAGTCACTCGCTTGGAAAACCAGAAAAAACTCTGCGGGAAAAAATCTTCATGTTTCATCGGGCGTGAAAGGTCGAGCAAATATAGGCTCTACTTAGAAACATGTTTCTTGGACCGTGATTCTTTGATTCGTTAAAATGATTCGCTCTTGTTTGCTTTACGAAAAAAAAAAAAATTTACTTGACGTGAAAGATTGCTCCGCGTTGCTGATTATTTAAGAAACAATTTTTATCGAGGTTGAACTACTTTCATTCAACGGCGACGTGCCAAAGAAATAGCTTTACAAGCTGTGATAAAAATTTTACCAATCTTAAGAAATCGTACACTGCTTACAGCCTCTGAAGATATGTTTCCTGCTGTGTAGGAATTTTGAGAAAATATGGAAAATGTACTCTTCCGTGGTAATTTTCGTATGTCATGGCACTGTTTAGAAACATCTAATCGTATACCATGCACTTACTGCACTCACGCATTGAATACACTATCGAAGAGTAGTTCATTGCAGGTTTTCATTCCGTATTTTAACGGCTGCAAAATTGTGACCTTGTCTTTCGATGAAACTCGATAATTTCCATACCGTGACCGCGACATTCGTGCAATTGCGATAACTGATGATTATCTATCACGCGAGCTACTTTCGCAAATAGGTATCAGAGAATGTGGCGCCTTTCGGATTCCAAGAATCGTATAAAACTTATTGTTAGCCCGCTCACCAAAAGCAGGGTTATTAACGCCGGCACAGATGATTGGCGTAAGACTTAGATTTCGGTGAAAGTGCAAAAGTTAATGTAAGAACCTGACGCGGAAAGAAACTTGGCGACTTGTCATCGCGTGTTAATGGCACGGAAAGAATAGGTTGGCGAAGAGTAGATTGCGCATTCTTCACCGTGAACTCCAGTCCATTTAGACTCGAACGTTAGATCTAACGAGCTAGACTCTCCAGTTTTGCGTTTGATGAGATTGCAAAATCCACGAACCTCTTGTACAATCAAAAGTCACCCATTCCATACAAGACATTACGAGAATGGTGTAACTTCGTGCATCCATTCATCGTCCTTAAAGCAGATTAAAATCATGACGGAGAGTCTAATTCTTTGCAGTGCATCTCGCAGCATTCTTCACTCATATACACAACACAGAGAATGATCATGGCGGACTGCGCAGGCTCAGGATTGAGAAGGATTGAAGATGCAGAAAGGTGAGGACCAAATATCGTGTGGGGTTGAAGCGTTGAAAGCCACTACCGAATCGATCTTCACCGCAATTGAGGTACCTACCCAGTTTACGGTGCAGTCGCAAATTACCCGATTTCACAGCACGCGTTCGTGAAGTCCCCATAGAGAGACGGTGAGTGAGTCCCTTAGGCCTTCGGTACACCGCTGTTTAGGATCATTGTCATCGCCAGGCGACACCTGCCTATGTAATTGGGTTTAACGAGGTGTTCGATCCAGAATCATGGTATCACCGCACATCTCTGCGACACCGAGCTAGGCGGCATAGACAGTTATTACGCCGACCAAACCTTACGAGGGTGAAATCCGCGAGTCTCCAGTTTCCGGACTTTCATCCCACGGCGAATCCTGATTGTTATACTGATTGTCGCAGTTAGGGTCGTTTAATACCTCGTTATCGAGTATCTCGTTGGCCGAGTTTCCTTAGCGGGAGAAAAATCGAATGCTTTTACCCGATGATGAAAGTTTTACCTGCACTCTCAAACTCTGCTGAATTATTTATCTACCCTAATTTCATAGGATTATGTCTGTATCACTTTGTCTCCTTTTTCTCCTCGTGTAACAAATTACTATTCCAGTTCTTCTCCCCAACGTTGCGTGGGTTTCGTCGATATACCCTAAGTGAAGGGACGTCGAGCGGTTGACGTAACATTTTTTCCGGTTTGTTATTGATCGGCAGGCAGTTTACCGTACGGACAGCCATCAAGTTGACGGATATTTTATCACGAACTTCCGGAGCAGGTTGACCGCAGATTCACCCTCTGCCACTTCCATCTGCAACGGGTAAACATCCGCTGCAGTGCAACAAAGTGGTACGAGTTACGGTGGTATGTCAGTCTTTAATAAGATTGTGCAATTACGTACTCCAGAAGTTGGTAATTGCCACCTTGAACGTGCATCCTTCGGTCCCTCGGGACATCTCGAGACGCTGGTCCTTTATAACCATCGGAGTTAGGAACTTTGTCTCAAGACTGTTACCTCGAATTTCAATTAAGGAAGTGCTTATACTTCGCTACGGTGCCGGGACCTGCACCTACGCTTGTCCCATTTACCTCAACTACAATCCCCTGCGTCTGTGTTCACGTCGCTGTTAGGAATTTGCGGAACCTGGCGTCCGGTTTTCGGTCGAGGATAAAGGAGCGGGTAATATGCGCTGCTCGACTGCCGCAGGATAGGCCGAAGGCACGTGCACGTGTGCGAAGAAATAATGCGTACGAACGTACAGCATGTGTGTATAAACACACGGAGGAAACGCCCTCTTTGTTTATACCGGGAAAATTTGAAGTTAGTCATTAGCCTTCGTACCGGATGCGGAAATGACCGAGCCTCATTTATCTTCAAAATTAATTGCGGCTTCATGAATCCGCTGCTGATACTCCCTAGCTTGGTCAACTTCCCTCTTGCCATGCTTCAATACTCCAGTCCTTAACATCGTCGGAACGGAAGAGAGAATGTCATTCCGCAAACACGATTCACCGTTCAACTGGATGTATTATGTAAAAGGGTTCGCGATATCATTCATTATACTTTTCATCAACTCGTTCTCGTGTCACGTAACGAAGCCCACTGCGAAATTTCCCAACTTCTCACTTCTTCAGCAACGACCGATCCCTCTTCAGCTTTCCACGGATCGTTACCCAAACGTCTTTCCACGCGTCTTTATAACCCTGAATATTTTTTCAATCCGTACCTACATCGATCCGACTGAACACTAGCTGCTGCCGGTCATGCATCGGAAAGTTTCATCACCAACGACACACCGGGTGCTCATACGCGACCGTCCTCGTTCTCCATGGCCGGATCATCCGGTCAATGGTCAATGGTCATTCGAGGTCTTCGCGTAACCCTGCGAAAAGCTGGGTCACGGGGACCAATAAAACCCCCGTGGGACTCCCGAGTTTGGGAAGTTGTGCCGAAACACGAGCGGCTACGCCGAGAAGGTCGATGCGTTTGCATCTACGTCATTTCGGGGAGTCCCAGGTGGCCGATGTCTCCCGGTGCCGAGGGATCGAAAAAATTCATCCGGTTCTCCGGTTTATTGGATGAGAAAAATTGCGCCATTGCAGCACGTGCAGCTCAGCCAAAATCAGACAAATATTTTCGTTTGGAACGGAGGTGCATAAAAGGCACCAGGCTTCGGATGATTGATTTCCCGCGTCGCGATCCCAGTTGATGCGATTTTTTCATCGGTGTTTTCTCACACGTGTTTTATTGAGAGGATTACGCGGCGGTGGTTTTTTTTCAATGTTATGCCAACGGATTGAATATCGGTACGTACCAGCTGTGGCCATTAATTCTGGCCATATTCGTTACGAGTAGTCTGAGGTCGTGGCCACAAACGAAAAAAAGATTCTTTCGTCTATGTGAACACTGATTTTTAAACAATATACCAGCTGTACGAAGTATCGAAAACTCGACTGGTCGGAAACTTGCTCAAAGTTGGATCTTAGTACAAGTTGAATCCATTAAAAACCAAATTAATGAGTACGGAATTTTCTAAAAGTGACGACAAATGACGTCCAATTATTACTAATGTCACATTTTGCTGTCGCAATTGTCTTATCCTGCGGTACGCAAACTTTTCAGTCGATGATTTGAGCGTCTCGATATCTGTTGGTCGATTTTGCGGCAGATAGGCTCTTGTACAAAAAAAAAAAACTAGTGAATTTTCGTCAAGAACTTTTCTGACACGGTAATCTCAGAAAAGTTTCACCATCGTGCTGAGACGTTGCAATGATTTCGCGTTTATTTGAAAGCGTCGATTCAATTCCGGCGTGACTGAAATATCACGAAGAATTGAAATAAGAAAGTTGTCGAGTGGAAGGGACAAAAGTTCGCACCCATGGTCCGGGCTTTATGCGCGGAGCTTGCAGCCGTAGGAACTTTAAGCACCTACAATTCACTTGCTCGCGTTGAGCTTTGCCAAGGAAGGAAAGTCTTGCGCATGAAAAAGGAGCGTGATTGTGATACGATTCAGTTCGGTTCGGTTCGGATCGATTCGCCGTCCCCAAGCCGTTAAAACCTGGCATTTCGGTTGCAGGAACTTTTGAATAAACTTTCGATCAATTTTTCACCAGTCGACAGAGACGAACCGGGATCGTCTCGGCGAAAAATCCATTCGTATATAGGCTTCTTTCCCTCAAACTCCCTCTGTTATATTTCCGCGCGAATTTAACCGTGGAAATATAATTTCCTCGTGTTTGACCCTCGAGATTTTCGGGTTTGCCGCGAGGGTTTCGCGTATCGCAAACCCTCAAATCCGGGGGATGCATAATTTACATGTTTCTCGCGTTTCACCGATCGACGCCCGTGTTACGACACCTTCATTCGGCCCAGAATTTCCCCCTTATGAAAAGTTCCTTTTACCGCTTCAAATATTTTTCAGAAACGTCGCCGATCCGCCTTTCTTCAATGACAAAAATTATAATTAATCGGATCCTTTGATAGCCATTCATCTATGTTCTATTCTTCTTCCGGTACCACGCGAATGACACAATCGAGCCAATGGCGCGACATTGCAGACGCAATACGTCCGTCTATCAAGACAATATTATTCTTGATGGTAATTACTGGAATACGGTCGGCAGACTTCGAGTACGGAACTTGAATTGAAATGCGTGGATTAAGCGTGGATATACGAAACCGATAACGATGCGTAATCTTTCGAATTCGTAAACAGCGTGAAGATGATCGTAAAACAATTTTTTGGGTCGCGTATTCGATCTGTTATATACGAATATATGATTGATCGATTGTAAAGAATTTTCGTTGATACTTATTGCCGTTATACTTTAGGCGTGAGACGATTGAAAAATCTTCAAGAAGTTCCAGAAGCACCCGAAGAGAATGAACAAATAAATAAATGGTAATTGCTGATTTTGCATTTGAATTTGTAACATTAAACGGAGGAAAGCCGCTGCAAATGGTACGATTATAATACAGAGCTGATATATAATGCATAACATTTACTTATCCGCTGAATTAATTTTCTTGTAAAACTTTTTCTTCCTCGTCTTCAGATCCAGAAAATTTTTTATTAAATGGTTGCGAATATTTCTGGAGAAGGAGAGGGAAAAAATAATAAGAAACGAAACGAAAGAAAAAGAAAACCCAAGGCTGAACCGTTACTCACGCATTTTAACTAAGCAGCCGGCGTAATCATTCTTGCGTTTCAGATTTACAAGTTCTCCGTAGGTACTTTAAGCAAGGATTTCTAATTACCAACGAATTATAACCAGTGGCGCCTCGAAAAAAGAAACCACGCAGACTCGTGACGGTGAAATGTTTTATTTTCTGTTCTCTTTTTTCGTACAATAACAGAACGAGAAACTGCGATGGTATAATCCTCAAATGGTTAAAAAGTTTGAGATTACAAGAACGTTTCTCGTAGATTTTGCTATGCTTTATACATATATCACATATGATTGCTGGTAGCCTTAGAGAGTATTGCTTGTACTGCTGCATTTGTGAATAATTCTTTTAATAAATTTAAATGATTTCGCGGTTCGAAATCCTGTCCCTGATACAGAATTATTGTAATTGAAACAAGTAATAAGTATCTCTTGCAATTAGATTTGAAAATAATCAATATTTCAATTTCACATTCGTTATATTACCGCGGTAGTCACAATTTGTAATAAACAATTATGGGTTGCATTGACGTTACCTATCACGTGACAGTCAGATGCGTGTCACATTTGATTTCGCCGTTTCCGGTTTTCCGATAAGAGGTCACGTCCATGGTCTTACCTCAATTATTGCGTCATTGGTTAAAATTATCAGCAGTGCGCTTCCCTTTGAACAGTCTGATCACGAAGAACGTTGGCCAGATGTTGAAACATCCTTTGCAATACAAATTATTATTCTTGGACACGTGAAGATTTTCGATACCGCGCTATTTTTAATGAAGATATACCGTGCAAAAAAAATCTAGCGTCCGTGCTGACTTCTAAATAAAAATGATTCGAACCTTGACCCAAATCGCAGAAAAATTCGTTACGTGTATACCTAATTACAGCAGATTTATTTCACGTCAATTATCGGAATATCGATATTCGCTCAAATACCCAAGGAACTAATTAGAGTTTCAGACCGGAATGTTACTCCGAGTTATTTTGGTGATCTCGGCGTTGTTTAGACGAGATTTACGAGTTGGCAAACTTCGGAAGTTGAACGTGATCCTGGGTGTTTCTAGCCGGAAATGTTATCACGCGAGTTTTCTTCATTACGCTGTTGAGTATCCATCATGTGGCTGCAGCTGCTCTTTTAGCTACTTCAGTCTGCTAGGTACTTTTCTTAACATCTAGCCAGGTAGAACATAGCAGCTTAACAAACTGTAGAGGAAAACTAGCATTTTTTATTGCAAAACTCGCTAACGGCGTTTACAAAAAAAAAAAAAAAAGAAGTAAAAGAATTTTAATGAGTGAAGTTTTCCATCGCTTAGTAACGTTATCGTAACGATTCATGCTGAGGAAAACCGTTATTTCGTGATATCGGAATTGTCTGAAATTCAGGAAACCGTAATGAAACAAAACACACTTATACTCAGAGATCTTAGTTACTTAAAAATCATTGTTAAATTTAACTTAGTTAAGAAAATACTGATTTGTTCCCCAATGTTTCGTTACGCTATCGTTACTAACTTCAACATCGTAGTTTTCCAAAGAACCGTTTATCGTCTTCTGGAATACATTGTAGAATTCTTCACAGCAAGTAATTATGCCAACTTGCAGTGGATAAGCGACAACAGGCTATAAAAACAAAAAAAAACTGAGATCTTGATGCAACTTGACCCCAAACAGGGAAAAGTGCGACTATTTTACTCTGATCTCTGATGCGGAAGAAATCGTTTCGTCTGGAGAACTGTTCCGTCTGTACTTCTGGTTTTCAATTTACCTTTATTGCGAATCCCATTCAATGGCAGACGTAGAAAATCACGCGATATCAGCCGATGTGCATGACACTTGAGTGGAGATTCGAGTGAGCCAGACGGGACACGGCTAGCTTCCACCTTTCTATTATTTTCGCCTTTTTGCTCATCACAATCGATTCCAGAGTTCACCACCGCATCGCTGCAGACGACGCTGCTGCTTATCTGCACACAAGAGACTACTTTAGCAGTATTCGTTCGGTATCCAACCTTAACGTGGTTCTCCGTACATTCGAACAGAATCTCGTCACGTCGCCGATTATCCCTCAATTTTACTACATCCGTTGCTCGTTATGAACAGTTCCTTTTCCATAGCTTCGGATCAAGAATGCCAAGTTTGTACGTTCGTGGAATCAACACATCGCCGACTTTAATTCTACCCCATGAATGTCGGGTCTGACACCGAATCGCCACAACGTGTGTTTTAACAACCAAGCAAAATCCACAGGCTTATCTTCACATCGATGACGTCCGAAACGAGGCCGACTTAATTGCTGCTACCCACGGCATTCGCCAGATCTTGTCGACTAGCTCCCATCAAAAGCACAAAAGTGACATTTGCCACTCGAAACACGGTGAGAGCGGCGAAAAAGGCGCTGAATCCTGCGAGTGTCTGGTTCACCCTGAACTTGCGTTACGATGGTATCATTCCTGCGATCAGGTCGTTAACAGGAATTTAAGCTTGCGTCAACCGAACAAACAAATTTTAAATGGATAGTCCGTGAGTTCGTCTTTGTCGCGCTCTATGAAATTGCGCTTTGTACTGCCTTCCCGGACACATCGTGGCTAACTCGAACCACCTTTGTCAGACCAAATGCAAAGCAGGTGAATACCAAGGATCAGCGATCTTAGCTCCGCTTGTGGATGGACGGGATCTTTTGTGGTATCAAAATAACAGATCGAATCTGGCACTTTGCTGAATCCCATTTTGTACTATGCCAGAATCACCGGCGTCGTTGGCATATCTTTTAAGACCTAACACCTCGCTGTGATGCATAATCCAAAGCGAAACGCCGTTTGGGTTTCTTCTTTGAGAAACGCGGTATAATGTTACGTCTCACTCGAGACTCTCTTATGCTCCTCGAGATTTAGGAGTGAGACTTACGTGTGCATGAGACGTGCTTAACACATCGCGGGGATCAGCGTTACGCAAATTTTGTGAACGCACCTCATATTCACCGTGAAAAAAAAACCGGGAAAATTTATACCACAAAGAAAGAGATCCGGATTTTAATACGCAATTAAATATTACGTCTAATTTTTTTAGGCTTGCGGAGTGTTGCACGTGAGCTAATCATAACGATCATCTCTCCATCAGGTCATGTCAGTATCACTTACGACAATCAGTTATTATTCATAGGTATATATTATATACTCGTGCAACGTGACTGGCGGTGTTAATAAACGAGAATGGCAAAGTGCTGCTAGACGAGATAAGTGCAGCAGAAAACATTCTGCACTGTAAGAAAAATTTTCTTTCGACTTCTATGGACTATAATTTGGTGTCAAGCCGACAATATCAGATGTCAACCCAACACCATTGGATCTAAATTTAATACCATTTAGTCTTGAATTTTCAAGTTCACCGTAAAGTTGTTCAATAGTGTTCCACAATTTTTATCAATTTTATTATCAACCATTTTCACAGTGTGAAATCCGAACAAGAATCCAGAGTCGGCAAAAAATTCTTGCGCGTTTCTTCAAATTCAAATCCACTCCGTTTTGTCACGTACCAACTACTCTTGATACATTTTGCGTTTCGCGTGTACTTCAGTATCCTGAAATGTAAATGAAGAGGTGATTTCTTTGATGGTTGTGATTTTTCAAGCCTCTCGACCTGCTAAAAACCAGCAAAGTTCAACCATTGAGTATATAATTCGCATTACCGCAACATTGGTCGTTCCGATCCCGATATTACTGCAGGCTTCGGAACAACTTCGGGTATACTGCTGACTATTCCCAAAACTTGTTAGCCAAATCGTTTCTGCACCTGAAGTGTAACGTGAAGAGACCCGAAAGGTCTCAGCGAGCCGTTCGCTCCGGCGGAATTCCCGGGTGTTGTCCCGACTTCTGACGATTTTCAATTTTGGCTCATACCCAAGTGTTACGGCATCGTCGATTACATGCACATACACGGCTGTATGTGCCGTATGACACACAGCTATACGCAGGTATAACCGGAGATCCGTTCCAACCCTTTCGCAATTCAGCGAATAATACGACTCAGCGCAGCGAATCTGCAGCTGCACCAATCCCATCATACGGTCTCTGTGTGAAGAAGCGTATACGTATTTATATTATTATTGTTGTTGTTGTTCTTGTTACGATTGTACACGGACGAGTGCGAATAACACGCGACAACGGCGAACCGTTCTTGTATTGTTGAGAAAATTATACCTTTCAATTGCTCGTCGGCAGCTGTTATTCCCTCGGGGGTGATACGTTCGTTTTTCGATTTCAATGTACCTGCGAAATTGTTCGACAAGCGTGTATTTTATGGAATTGAATTTGACGATGCTGTTGGTGCATAGTGGTGGTGGTGGTGGTGGTGCAGGGTGGAAATATCACGTGCCTCATACCGGAAATCGTATAACCCTGCGACCGAGTGCAACGTGCGGTCGTTAAACATTTATTATAATTCGCCGATTTCGAAGCATCATATCCCGCAACCGCGTATTTTCAGGTGGAGGAATGAAAACGGGCGAGCGTGAGAAAAAAACGACGATAAAAAGGTCGTCGTAAATTTCGACCAGATTGCTCGATTCAACGGAAGTCTGGACTTGACGGTCTTGCCCGCGATAACTGTTCGGGGTTTATCCGCTGTTCCAGCCCTTTCATTGGTACGCGTCCCTTCGGATGCGGGGTGAAAAGCGCTGCTGCGACTCGAAGCTGCGAGAATCCGTTGGGTTTATACGGAGCCGCTGGGTGAGGGCTCATTTTGCATTCGTGTTATAAGGCTGACCCGTCACTCGCAACAAAAGCGAATTCCGCGCGGTGCTGAAAACCCCTTTAGAAATTTCTACGACACCGTTTGAACGAGGCGAAGTGACGTTCAGGACCTTCCGAATCGGTTACGCAACGGACGCGAATTATCAGCAAGCCTCGTAGCACGGATAAATATTTCACTTTCGATCTGGGTATGCAGGTCACTCCGCGGGTTAAGCAGACTTTCGACTTACCATGGAAATCGGAACTTGTCAAAAAGGAGGCAATCGGCGATCTGAATCAGCGTTAGAAGATATCGAGTGGAAAACTTGCTGGACACTCAAAACAACTCCGTTCAAAAGTGCCGTCTGTAGATTCCAAATACGATTTCATGAATTGCAAATACCCGTTGGAAAGAGCCTCGAACCGCGACTCAACGTGACTTCAAGTGAATTTCGGAGACGGTACTTCGAAGTACTTTTCTCTTGAAATTACAGGAATCCGCAATGCTGAAAAAAACAATTTCTCATGATCTCAAAATGCAATGTGTAACATATTGGTTCTTTCACTGTGACAAAGTTTTTGTCATCGTATCGTGTACGATACTTGTTGAAATTTGTCTTGAATTCTTCAGAACTGAGGTGATCTGCCTGTAGTGGTGTAACCATTTGGATCCATCCAAGTAGCCCGAAGATGATGGTATTACATGTTTGTACAGGACCTTGGAGTGAAGAGGCTCACGTATTCGGCTCGAGGAAGGGAACTTTTGAATCATCTTTCTGTTCCAAGTGCTCTTTTTTTTCATTTTATTCTTTACCTCGTATCGCATTTACGTCACGTTACATACGCGTGGCTGTCGACTGACGCCGTATTTTCAGACATTGAATTAAAAAGTACAGAATCAAAGTCACCGCGGGAACTGAAGTTGTTATCTTCTGAAATTTCATACGAATATACGGAGACACGTAGAATGAGAGAACGAAATTGTCAGCAGGTACAATATACCTAATCATGTATTCTGATTCGAAATCAGATGCCCTCAACGAATAGTGGATAAAAAATAATTTGCAACCCAAAACGTACGCTGCGTGACTTTTCGAAATTGAGACCAATGACGTCTTCGTGCAAGGTCCTTACAGACACGAGGAAAAAATCGATGACGAAACTACGAGGTGATATGACACAAGTATCTATGGTAAATACAAACGGTTACAGGGACACCGTGTAAACAGGTTGAAACGAATAAAGTAGGCAGCATCAGAAGAGAGGGGAAGAAAGAGAGAGGATGAAGAGGTGGGGGGGGGGGGGGGGGGGCGGAGGAGGGGAAAATACACGTAAAGCTAGTCAAGACAGAGTAAGATGAGTCCGCTGTTGATGGTTGAAAAACGGTGATAATTCATTACTACTTCGAGCTATGCATACAACGAATAATCGGCTGACCAATGCTAAACCGGGAGTGAAAGCACCGCCGGGGAAGGAGATTCTCGTGCCATTGCTAGACGCGAATTACGTCGAATGCCAGAGGCTCGAGTCTCGTCAGTCTGTCGCTGGCCTCTGCGCGACGTGGTTCGCGTTCTTCTGGGTCCGTATCGATGGTTGGACGTCCGTGTTCTCCAATCCTCACGTGCGCGAATCCTTTCTATTACCTAGTTGTCGGTCTGTGCTTGTTGAATTTTGTCTAAGGTTTGCGAACGTGATGGGTTACAAAAACATTGGGGAAAAAGACTCCGGGTGGTAGTCGAAGGTCCAAGATTTACAGACTCAACGAGTCGTCTTCTGGCTTCGTAAACTAATCCGGACGCTTCTTTCGAAAGGTCAGTGTCACGGCTTTGATATCTTGCCTCAGATTTACTATCGCGGATTATTGTAGTTACGTCATGTGGACAAATCTCGGAGCGAATGCATACTACACACTTTTTTGTTCAACGTTTTTTTTTTTTTTTTTTTTTTTTTTTTTTAATAACTCGAGCCATTTTTCGGATTGGCTTCAGGTTTATTTTATCATGCACTTGGGACACTTTGGAGTTTCATAGTTTGAGAAACGTTACCGACGAGAATTCAGTCGCTTTCCTCGATTCGGGTCAGTTTTATTTCACGAACGAAAGCGGTACTTTCGTTCTTTCAACTTTCAACTTTTTTTTATTAAAAGTGAAACGACAGTGACAGAGATGAGGAAAATTACTTGACCGCACGGTATTTATGATTTCAATTATACTTTGTCACGGGTTATTCCGAAGGTTAACTAACGATTCAAGCTTGTGAAATACAAAACTAAAAGAAAACAAAATTAAATGAAAGTCAGATTTTGTCGGAATTTTTCACATCGTTATACCTGTACATATTACATGAACGGGCTTCGAAATTCATTTGCATGAATAGGTAGATGTAATAAAACCGATCGTTCCTAGACAACACTTTTTAATTGCGATGGTAATCTCCGTTCCTGTTAAAAAATGAATCCAGTGATTCTAATCAATTCTAAACTGACACGGTATCATGCATAAAAACCGATCAGTTTCTCTGTTTAAAGCAATCATAATCTGTATCGATTATTTTTACTTTTCTTTAAATCCACGTTATACTGAAAAAATGAGTGTTTTTTTTTTTTTTCAAATCCTTCCTCTCAATTCAGAGCAAGATTCTTGGCTGCAGCAGCAATCTTGCATCAACGTTCGTATTATTCCTATCGACTGTACAAAAGGTCATACTTTATGCCACCAAAGCTCACAAATAACTCGTGTTACGCCACGTTGATAAGGGTACATAAGCGATATCTCAATATCATTCTGAAGAAAGTTGTTAAGTTGGGACTGTGAAAGTTACCGAGTAGGATTACCGAGCACTACAGCGTATAAATTAGACACACACACACGCACTATGCATGTTATACAGTGCCTATTGACCGACGATAATGTCTAACTTGTGAAAGGCGAGACGCCGTTCGAAATTCAAATGTTTTTGTCAGAAGTGCCGTTGCATATTGTTACGCTGTCATATTTCCCGAGTAATTAACGGTATGCTGTGAATGTTGTTTTCATGAAACTGGATTCCAAGGTTATCTCATTTCTCTCTTATCACTAGCCTTTTTTTTATATCAGTGCGGTATGCAAACAGCTAACATTTTCGATGCGGGAGTCCGTAACGCACTTGACTTAATTTTCGTGACCCGACCGACCTATGAATTGAATGCGACGAGAAAGAAAAAGAAAAAACATGCCGAGAATACAACGCGTTGTGTACTTGTGCAGGAATTCTTCCTTGGAAAGTTGATTTAATTTTTTCGAAATTGAACGAGGATATTGGAAAGACTTTGCATTGATTTTATTTCAAGGAAAGTTCTGAAAAAAGCCAAGTGAAAGAATTATCAGTGTAATTATATCGACTTTGTTGCTGGAACTTGATTATGGATAAGTAGTATTGTTATCTCCGGATTTCAACGCGGTCAGAACTGAAAATTTTGAAAAGCGGACTTTCGTCTCTGAAACCCTTGAGGTAATATAAATTTGTGTTTTATTAATCTTTGTCGAGTTTTTTGTACAACGTAAAAGACGTAGCTGAATAAATAAAAAATTTCTAATGTTTAACAGGCGTTTTAAATAGTTCTGATGTTCAGGTTTTGCGAATTCTATGAGAATTCTTTGTAACAATCGTCTTTTTCCAATCTTTAGATAAAAGTTGCATTCGGTTTGGATAATGGCAACAAAAAAAGGAATCAAATCTGTAAAACCGTTTCGCTCTCTATGACGAAGACACCTGCCGTCTGATTTCGAGATACTGACCTCGCACAATCACCTGTAGCCAACATAGATTTTAATGAGAAAGACCACTGCGACGAGTGAAAAAATAATCGAATTTTAAGAATTTTTTCACACGGACACCTAATCAACAAATGGATCGAATTATTGGTATTTTATTAAGTGTATATTGCACTAGTTTTGTATAATTTTTTATTAATATATATTTAAAATTAACGAAGGTACGGGCCTTGACTTAACGAATAATAAAAAAATTTTCCCTCTATCGTGGCATTAATATCTCAGTGAAAGGTTGTCTGAAGATAAAAAACAAAATTTTATAAATATACATATATATACAAATTCAGCTACCGTTGTACGTGATCGTTTTTTTTTTCACGATTATTCACAAAATGGCGACGGCTTGAACAAAAAAAAAAAAAAAAAATTTAATCCGTCGCCGTGTTATAATAATGAAAAAAAAAAAAAACGGTCACATATAACGATAGCTAAATTTGTGTAGACGTTTATCAATCTTTGCTCTTTATCTTGAGATAACCCTTCACCGAGATATCAATGCCAGAATGGAGGGGAAGTTTTTTTATTATTTAAATACTTTTTGATAAAAATTTACGTGAAACAAATTTGATTTTACACTTAACAAAATACCAAAAATCCTATCCCCTCATTAATTAGTTCCCTTGAACGTGTCTAACGTCGAGAAACAGAAAATAAATAGGTTTTATTCGTCCTTTTTCTTCAAATAAGATGATTTCGTAATATACAGATTAGGTTGGTGGTTATTTGGGGTCAAAATTAATTTTACCCCTTCCGCCTCCCAAATCGGTTCGAAATACGTAAAAAGTAACGCTGTAATATTTTAAGATTCTTAAAGAACTCCTAACCCTTGACCACAGGGTTTGAAGTTTTCCATTTAAAACACATGGGGTTTTCCTGCGTTTGGAGTCACTATTTTACTGTGGGCGTTAATATGTTTGTAAAATCCTGAAATTTTCAGAAATTAGTTTACAAGCATGTTGCTACATGGAAAAAATTTCCGAAACCCTTACCCTGAAAATGTTGTATAACATTACCATAATAATAATAATTAAGAAAAAAAAAATTTCTCAATTTAAGGCCCACGGTAAAATAGTGTCTCGAAACGCAGGAAAACCCCGTGTGTTTTAAATGAAAAACTTCAACCCCTGTGGTCAAGGGTTAAGCGTTCTTTTAAAAATCTTAAAAAATTACAGCGTTACTTTTTACGTATTTCGAACCGATTTGGGGGGTGGCAGGGGTAAAATTAATTTTGACCTCAAATAACGATCACCCTAATACAGTTATACACCTTATCAGCATGGGCGACGTCATATCGTTGCAATTTTAAACCTGCTGTATTATCCTGAACGTTTGTTTAATCAATTAAAACCAAAAATCTAACCTAATTATTGTTCCTTTCTCCGCCTAATACGTCCAAAAAATTTCTCTTCATCCGATAACCCAATTCACCATCTGACAACGAGTGCAAAACATCTAACCGATTGCATGTCGCGAACGATTTAATTTTTCGCCAGTTGCAAAACGTCTCTGCAGAGAATCTTATCTGCTGCATCATATCTATGATATGGACGTAGGTCATGAACGGCATACACACACATATATATATATGTGTATATGTATATATATACAGACACACATATGTACTTGGACATCTTTGAGCCAATAAATATTTATGATACACCATTAGCCCACGGGGGGCTTGTGTGTATGTGCAACCTGGTATTGATTCGTCGGTGCTGCTGACTAGGGCCCCCCTCTCTCTCTCTCTCTCGCTCTCTCTCTCTCTCTCTCACTCTCTCTCTGTCTCGCTTCGGCTCTCTCTTTGGCGAACACGTCTCGCGTCTGTCTATCGAAGAGCCACACGGTGCAACGAGTCCAGGATCTGGGATTAGGTCCTCCCTTGTCGAGTGGCTGCAGCAATCCATCCCCTACTTCACCCCGCGATGCGCCACGACCCTTGGAGACATCATTTCGTTCTCTTTCACTTGATGATGCTGCAGGGCATTAAGCTCCGTGGTTTATCTCTCGTTGTACGTGACGCGACATTTTAGGCACGTTATCTGCACTTGTCAAGAACAATTAAGTTGCCGGAGCGTAACTTGCGGGTGTGTACAATAAAATGCGGCAATACTTCAATCTTTCGACTAACTTGTTTTTTGTCCGAAACAAAGTGCGAGGCCGATTCTGTAAGAACTATTAAGGCTCGCGTGAGGAAATGGAATGATGCATTGTTGCATAATTCGCAGAGAATCGAAGTCGCGTTTTGTTTCGGATTGAAAAGAAGTTAGCCGGAAGGTCAAGGTATTTGTGAATTTTATCGTGCCTGTTGAAAAATTGTTTTATGTGTTACAGGAAAAAGGAAGTTCTTGCTTTCTTTCCTTCTTGACTCACAGGACGTTTAGGTCAATTATTTTTTACAGAGGAAAAAAAAATAATTTGGCACATGCGCATGTTGAAGATGAAGAAATTTTTTCGCGAGAAAGTGTGTAATAATAAAATTTCTTGATTTCATAAATTATCGGATAAAATGATCTTGGTATTTTATTCTACTTGGAGATATGAGCGAGGTTTTAGATTGAAGTAAATATGATGTATTTTTTATAGTGTGTTTACTTATCTTGGAACAATACAAGCTGTTGCAAGTCGATTTTTCTGTTAGAATTTGTTCTACTGTATAAAATTTAAGTTGAAATTTGTTATCATACTAAATATGAACTAATACAAAGCGATAACTATCCAGACATATTAGATCTGTTCGCAAATGAAAGAAAATGAACGAATATTTCTTATAGAATTTCTTACAAAAATATTCGTATCAAATCGTAAGGCAAGGCAAGGTCTTCAATGAGAATTGAATACGCAGTCTCTATATAACCTGCAGCAGCAGTCGCGCTTTCACTGCGATTGCCTCGAGCTATTCGAGAGATAAAGTCTGTTAGATCCTGTCCATAGGAATCCAGTAAATACCTTCGGTTTTAATAGGGCCGTGATAAATGAAGAAATTCCTCTGTTCGTTTTTCGAACAAGGCAAGTAAGTTGGACTGGTTTTTCGATTTAAGAATCTTGGATTCGGTTAATTCTTCTCGATTGAAATTAATTTCACGTGTATATAGTTCTACGGAATTTTTTTGAATATGTGAGCCAAATTTTCTAATTTTATCACACGGTGCATTCAAGAATCCGTCAGTCACGGTACGCGAAATGTAAAAAAGTATAACTGACTGACGTCGTCCGTGCATAAGCGGGTTATCTGCTGATTCATTAGTGCTAATCTCGAAGATATTGATATTATAATTTTTAGTATTGAAGATGCGCTATGTTTTCAAGGATGAAAATTCCGCAAACTGGAAATAGACGCGGATAACCTTAACTTGATCCATGTTACTAAATTCTCACTTTTCTCAAGGCGGGTTCAAAGCAATTTTATAATTTTGATTCTTTAAGAGCGGGGAAAACCAATTAAAGCACGAAATTCATTTCGCTTAACGTTTCATGTACACGTCCTCCTCTAAAAAAAAAGCTCTTTTAAATTAAAAGTACCTCCCTTCTCTGCATACAATAATAACAACGAACTAGTAGATTTTAAATTTATGTAATGAACGAAGCTACACGGAAAGAATCCAGATCATAATTATCTGCTCATTATACAATGAAATGTAATTTTGATTGCCTCGTAAACTGAAGCGAAAATGTTACATTAAATCGCTCGAATTCCAGAGTAAAATGGTCCTAAATACCTTATTTGGTGTTGGATTCAACAGTTTAGTTTCGCTGCATCCTTATACATATATATAATAAAATGTATATGACGATATAAAAATAACAAGGTCTTTTATTGCGTATATTTATATATATTATATATATATATATATGTATATTAAACAAAAAAAGGCCTTGTTATTTTTTCAATTACTTCAATTTATCACCGAGAAAATAGTTGTTATTCTTCGACAAGTGAGGTGAATAATTATTTATAAACCGCAGCGTTGCAATGAATATTGAACTGCAGTAGTTTACATAATCGAAATAACCAGCGATGCTAAACATGATAATTATACATATTTGTTGTACACACTTCATGATAATGGAGATGATTAACTGCAAATTGTTCATTTGTCGGCTTGAGTCAACGAGTATATCCTTGATTTTTTTACAACTACTTGCAATAATTATCGAAAAATGCACCTTTGCAAAGGATGTTGATAAATTTATTACCGGTTCAATCTTACGTTGAAGAATTTTTTTTACGATCAATTGCGCGTAAATTACTATAAAGTGAAGAGTTATATCTAAACGATTTGCGGTTGGAAGGGAATACAAACGCTGTCGTCTTACAAATCTTACTCGATTGCCTACCAATTGCTCCAATTTTCGTCGACAGTAATTTAGATCAAGAAATAAAATCCAGATAAAAGAAACGGATACTTCCTTCATAGTCGCCGGAGGCTTATCAACATCCTGTACAAAAGTTTGACCGCAACATGTATATAAATATATACCGGGAAAATCTCTTGAAACTTGAAAATCAACCGCGCATGCGCGAGTTTTATCGGCGGTTCGCGCAGGCTGGCCATCCCGAGTTTTCAGTTGTCCAACTGTTTCTGGCGGCGATGTAGTTGATACGAATTTTCGAGGTTAGAATCTCAAATAATTGAAGTAGCGGCTCGGAAAGGTTTGGAAAGCATTTGTTATTGGGTCGGATAGTTGATTCTTCAAACAACGGTCGGAATTCAACGCTCGTATGCTCTTTGAAAATTCAAAGGTACACATTTTGTGTAAGTTGGCCCTCTGCGTCGCAGACAAAAATTTTGCCGACCAATGAGATTGAGTATTTGGCGCATGCGCAGTTGATTTTCAGCTTTCAAGAGATTGTCCCGGCACGTATGTACTCGTATACGTCGCAGCTCTTCTATCTCGCGTTACGGTGCACCATCCAGGACTACGTGCATAGGAACGTTTAATCGAGGGATTGAATTTCTGCAGAGCTTATAAGACTTTGAAATTGCGGTTTGATACATAAAGTCAGTAATATCGGCAGTGGATATCGAGTCTTAGTTTTCTGGGGGATAGTCGATGCGAAAACTATATACGCTGGTCACTTTTACGAACAACTGTATATAGTCAAAGACTGGTAATTGAACGCTGATCAGACTCGATTCTCACACGTCGTCCTTTTAATCATTTGAAATGCACGCCGTACTTGATTGGTCTTCATTCTTCTGCGATGTTCCGATACTATATATAAATAAAATGCATTATCATTCGCTGTCGTAAATTATTTATAATTGTACCAACCTTTTAGCATCGGTATATTTGTTTAATTAATTAGAGGAATGAATCGCTGAATTATGCTGCCGACGTTCCATTTAATTTGACTTATTTCTCATTATTTTATTCCTGTTTATTGGTAATTTTTTTTTTCCACTAAAAATTGGTTACACGAGATTTTATAAGCTTCTTAAACTTCGAGACTTCTAAAGGGTCAAATTTGGTGACTTTTTTTTTAAACTTCTCGTCCCTTCGGTAACCTGAACTTTTTACCGATAATGCTTTCATCTTCGACCAGTTTCGTTTCGTCTTAAAGTGGGCCAAGACGAGACGCTGGATACACCGGTTTTCTTTTTAAAACGAAATTTGATTCGGATAACTTTGCCAACTCCCTTTATACCCGCGAAGAATTCCAAAGAAGTTATACGAGCCTCTTGAGTAAGCGTACGACTCAACAATACCGTCCTTATTCCATCGACGTGCGGAATTCGGTTTATATAACTTATCTATGTAATATTTAAACCGCCCGAGGTTACCGATAGTCTGGTATTTTTATTTCGCAAATTTTCAGGACACGGGCGGAAATCGAACCCTCCATTTATATTTGCTAATCCAGATTTAAGTCGGTAAACAGATAATGGAGCCCATGCAATCTTTGCACGTAATATTTTCCAAGATGGTATTTGAGTATTCAAAAAAAACAAAAAAACAATTCGCCTTTATTCAGAAATCCGTTTCAGAATTCTCTTCACCTTTTTATATCGACGTATAATGAAAAAACACCAAAGCTTTTTACAAAACAAAAGAATCCTTGGCCTGGGGCCAGAGTGTAAAAAAAAAGAAAGATACGTGTTTGTGCAAATTCCATGAAACATGAAATTCCCAACGGAAAATAATGTACAAATTAATTCAAAGTTGAAAATGTATTATAAATATTTTTGTCAGGTATTTACCGTTGTTGTGCCATACATATTACGCTGAATGTACTATATATTCACCATAATTACACCTGAATTATAAACACGTAATTACCTACGTCGCGAGCACCTGCAGCTCGATTAAATAATTTTTTTCACGGAAAGAAACGTCAGTTCTCTGCCCAATTACCTCATCCTTCGCTTATTGTAGTTTTTTATCGTCTCTATTTTCGTATTCGATTCGTATTTCAACCTTGACACGTACTCCGGCGTAATTTTTTCCTGTAACTAATGTCGAAAACTTTCCAAGGGGGACTTTCACTCATTTATGTATACGAAGCTGTAGGCATCACACTTAACTTTTTGTCGAGTCCCGTCACTTCAAAAGTTTTTGAGACGTGGTGTAACTTGCGATGCTGTATAAAACATAAAAAAAAAAAAAATGAATAAAAATTTGAAAATAGTGAAAGAAAACAAACCGAGTGTCGATATACTTGTATTAATTATTTATATACACGTCTGAAATAACAAGTCTTTCCGCGGTGTATCGTAATTACGTTTTTTAGTCTAAAAAATAAGTTTCCGAACTCGCACAAAAATTTTCACTTCGTCTCGTAAAGTTATTCCGATTGCGCGTCTAAGGGAAAAATTTAATTATTTTATACCGTAGTATTAAATGAATAGGCACGTGTATCATGAATTTAATTTGAAAAAATTCATGAATCCACCTTCATTCCGTAAATTAATTTCAAATGTGTTTTGTAACAGTGGAATTTCTCTACGTCTCCTTTTCAATCAAGGAAAAACTCTTAAAAATAGCGTCATTTCGTGTCTGGTTCAACTAAGGAACAAGCCATTTTAATTCAGAGGCAATATACTGCGTACGTATAATATATATGCATTGAAACATAATTTTTGCACTGCCTGTTCATAAAAGCGTCCTCAAATGATTCAGAGTCTGAGTCTTCTTGGATCATGCGAAACACCTTAGCAGTCAGTTTTCAGGTACAACTCGTTAGCACGGATTCAGTGAACGTTCGTTACAGTCCATTACACGGGTAATAACCTTTCGTTCGCATCGCAGTTTCGTCATAAAATTCAATTCATACTTATCCAACATAAATTCGTAAAGAAATATAACAGCGTAATTAATTTTTTTAGAATATCTACTCACTCGTTAATTTCATTTCGTTTATAACCAATTATTCGTGATTATAAACAGATTGTCAATATTTATTACTCTATATTGTAGAGGCAGGCACGAATTTACGATTTGAAAATTGAATCAAATTTTTGAAAAAACGCTACCAAGAATTACCGCCCAAATTATCAAAGAAATTGATGTTAAATTTGGTGAATAGTACTCATTGTCAGGTTGAGGTCGGGTATAATCTGATTCGATTTTGAAATGCATCGTGACGCAGCGATGGGGCTCCTGACTCATCCTTTATTCGTGCAAACTGTGAATAATAAAGAAAAAAAAAAAGAAAAATACACAGAGCGAATAAAAAAGCACTGCAATACTGCGCAGAAATACAAGTCGCAAGTTTCGTTAAACTTTTTCAAAATTAACAAATTTGCCGCGCTCACAACCAGCACATATCCTACATTCGACTAGTATTTAAATAGTATAGATCGTGCATCAAAATTAAGCCTTTTTACTCCGAGTGTAAGTTCGCGATACGAAGACAAATATTTCAAATACGCGTGGGAAAAAAGTCTTTGCCTTGACCGTGCTCGCGATATGTAGTTTATTAAAAAAATTGTCGTATAAATAATTTTTTTCATAACGGAATACAAAAAAAACGTACTTTTTTTTTTTTACTCCGACGTTTCTTTTTTTCTTGCACTGTCGCAGAAACGACTACTTCACGTGCGGAACGCAGGCTAAAAAAGACGCGTAACTATACCAGTGTTACATAAATAAATTTGGTTATAATGCAATTCCCCTGAAAAGCTTCGTAACGAGATTTTACTGCAAGTATATCCTGATCCCCTGCAGCCGTTGCTTCGCTGTTTAGTTATCTATGCCATACACACTGTTTGGCTACACGTTTTCAAGAGAGAGAGAGAGAGAGAGAGAGAAAGATATGGTTTCACACATAAGCGCGCACCTATCCGCACAACGAGTCACACAACACGGATATACGTAAACGGTAGAGAATAAGTTCGTAGGTAAAGTTTCCATGGCAGTTGGCAGAAGCTTCCTGGGAAATTTGCTGCCTTATTAGTAGCTTCCATACTAGAAATACTTGCCCAAGTTGATCCCGTCGTTGAGTTTATGCGGTAGCGGAAGATGGAGACTACGGATGAATATTCCGGAATTTCGTACCCTAATTGTACGGATATTATACTTGCAGAGGCCTCGACGAGGCGAACAACCGGTGATTTGTTACAAATGGGCTGGGAAATTCGTAGCGTAATTTGAAGAATCAGGCTGAATAACAAAACGGTTGAAAAATTACGTCGTTTTAAACGGAAATTGAAAAGGTGTGCTCAGAAAATTGACTTAGCCCCTTGTGGCCACTTCGTCGGTTGTCTATATATGTCTGTCTTCATCCATCGTCGTTGCTGCTCAACCGCTTTAATCACCGGTTAATCTCCTCTGAATTTATTTCAAGGAACCACTTCCAATCGATTAACCGTCAGCAGCACGAGATTCAAATTTCTAGTTACGATTCCGGTTATATTATCGTTGTGTTTTGTTCAATTATAACAAGCGGACTATACGCTTATTACTAGCATCGTGTGCCTCGCTGTTTGTAAAACGAATCGCCTAGAAGCAAAAGTAATTAGGGTTGCCACACGCCTGGAAAATCTGGAACTTTCAGAGGATTTTTAATTTGGTAATGGAAAAAATTAAAAACATGAGTTTTTTATCATGTGAATTAGAAATGATTTTTTCGTGTGATGATTCAACTTTTCTTCGTCGAGAAAACAAATTGGCTGAAACTGACTATTTCGTACATTATATTTTTCATTAATTCGAATTCAAGACGAACCGAATACAAAGTTTATAAGCTGAACGATATAGGTTTTAATGACTTGCTAGAACTTGAAAAGTGTGAGGGAATAACTTGTAAATGTGGAATTTTTTTCCAAAAAATTTGTGAACGCCATGATGAAGAGTTTTTGCAGAAACTTCAATTTTCCAACTCAGGTACCCTTAGTCAGTCAGTCAGGCTTACATGGATTTTGAAATGCTCGAGGTCAGAGTGCTCGGCATCGATGTGGACCAGACAATTCGTAAGATTGACTAGAAACGCGACTTATTATCCATTTAGCCGTAAACTTGCACCGATCTGTTTTGAAAAAAAGTATCACGCCGACAGGGATTTGACCGTCAACAAGTCCAGACACCAGCGTTTACGATGTGCAGTTACGTGCCTTGTACGTGTGTCGTTCCAACCGACGAGTGAGAAAACTGATAGAGTTTAATACGCCGTAATTAAAGCGCGCCGGTTAGCTTGAATTACGGCACTTTGTCTGGTCAGGAATAATTGGTACAGTACAGTCAACGACAATCTCTGCCTGACGATCAATTCCCTCCTGCAGCATACGGATAAAAATTTGCTCTGAAACTGCGCGCCGGATCCCGGGAAGCTGATTCGATTATCAATCAACCCTGGATGCCTGCAAAAGTTGCTCCGCTGAGCTTACGAAGCTCATCTTGTCGCAAGACAATCAGGAAACAAGTCAAACTAACCAAAACTTGGTCCAAGTATCATAGGTGATATGGTGTCTGGTACACTTGACGTTGATTGAGGATCTCGGTTGAAAACTGTCCCGAAACTTGTGCCAATTCTGTAACAAGCGAAGAGAAAAGCGCGGTGGTCGATCGACCTCAATTACCTAAGTAACCGGGAACCTTAACCTGTAATCTCCAAACTCCATCGACACTCGGCTTGATCGAGTCGAGGCGATGGTTGCGGAGCCTTGAACTTTGAAGTCCGCATGACGCGAGGCATGCGGCGGAAGCCAATGTACTACCGCTTGTCATGTCACTAACGTCCTACAGGCTTGTGTAACGATCTCAACAATCGTCACCAACGCTCACATGCGGAACACGATCAAGCGCTTACGCAACGTTTCGCGATATCAAACGCTCTTCGGAGAGAAATATTTTGTTTCGATCAACGGTACAGACAAGTGGACCAATTTTCAAATCATCGATTCAAGTGAATATATGAACGTTGAATTGCGGTTGTTGTTTTTTTTTTTTTTTTTTTTTTCACGTGTATCTGAAATTTCATTCGATCAAGTTTCATCGAATAGTCAAATTTTCGATGATGTTGGGTTCGTGTTATTAGTCTTTGACGATAAAGACCATGATTGGAACCCGGTGTCTATGAACCGGTAATCTTGTCCGTAATAGGTAATCACTTATTCCTCCGTTATTTTGACTCTTTCAGTCTTCAATCAGATTTCCTGAATACCTCACGGCCACTTTTGACTTCTCAGAAATCCTCTTACATGGATAATTCATTCAACTAATACGCGTCTGCGTGAAATTTACGTAACATCATTGTTCGGTGCGGTACTCTGGGAGTTTTATATATGCAATTGTTAGGCTACATCGTCCGAGGGAACGTAAGAACAAAAGCCGTTTGCTATCGACGCGGAAAAGTTTAACCAATTAACGTGATTTCGTTCGAATGAAGAAGTCGCGCTGTTGACCTTGCCAGGTGAAGGTTATGCGCGAGAGTCACGACTCGAGAACGATGATCATCGGCATTGTTCACTGCGGTTTAATTACGGCCCATACATATTATATACATATATATATACCTAACACATATTTATATCTCTTTATTCTTACAACAGTTTGCTGCGGAAAAATCACGTTTTACGATTTGTGATTTATTGGTTTAGATGTTGCAACACAAGCGTATCGATTGTTTCTCAACTATGTCACGTGACAGTCGTGAAAGTGAGGAAAGAAAAAAAACTGTCACATAATGAAAACGCGACGCTGATAGTTTTTAACTTGAAACTTGTAGTTGACTCGATTTCGAGCCATTTGATACGGCAGAAATCGATGCTGGAGTTGCCGATTTTCATCTTAAATTGGAATAAAGTTGATAACGTGGATTTGGTATTCATCGTTCCGCTTGAAACTGTGTTGAGTAAACATCTGTACAATCGAGTTTTCTGAAAGACGTTTATACAATACCGAATTAAATCAGTTTGTTGCTGCGTGATGTAACCAAAAAAAGATAACTTCAGAAAATCAAATCCCAAGATTCAATCGCACTATTATTAAAATTGTCAAACACCGATGTTGTATTCATCGATGTTATGTTAATATGGCATGTAATCAAGAACGATAAAATAAACTAATATCGCTCAATTTTCCTAATTGAAGTCGTTGACCTTGAAGGACAGATAGATTAATTACTATCGAATGGCACGCAACGGTTCTCAAAGAATTTGCTCTGATTAAATCCAATATGAATTGAAACTCATCGTCGATCCGTTTTTCTTTCGTAGTAAAATTGCCAAATGGCAGTGATCATTTCATACAAGAAAAACGAAAGTTCTGTCACGCCTTTTAGAGCTGCTTGATGATCGAAGTTGCGTAATCGTTATCATCGGATATCGGTATTCATTGACCCGAAGACATATCGTCGGTCCAATATCATATTTTTTTTCCTCGTTGTCAGTATTTTTCCTCATTCGACACTTTACCAATGTGCAGTCGAAGAACTCGTTACTGCTAACTTCCATTTCAGTCTTTTTTAACGCGGCATCGCGTGTAGAAGTGTGAAGCAATGTGGCAGGTCTGAAAAAGATTTCAGTCGTGATCAGCAAGTTATTGAGGTATTTGACAGTATCTAGGCATAGTGTGCTTTTGTATTCTTCTACGATGCTATCTGGAATTTATTTCAGTTCTGTATCTAGCTCCGCTGCTTGGAAATCTGAATTTGTTTTAGAACAACGCTGCGAGATATTCTTCGCCGATTTTGTCCTCGGTAAAGAATAGAAAGAAAAAATATGCTCCGTGTCGAACGAATTACACGAGCATGTATGTAATTTATCGAATTCGTACGTTACTTCAACGCGAATAACGACGCGTGACATGAAAAATAAAAAAAACTAGCTATTCCTCAATTATTCGGGCTAACCAACATCGTCAATTGACGTATTTGTCCTCGTTTTCAATGTGACATTCAATCAGAGCCCACGCAGCAATCAACTAACCGAGACTTATATTTTATGTTACAGGTGCTCAACTTCTCAGTTACCAAAATCTAATTCAACTTCGCAGATTGAGGTGAGTTAAATTTTTTATAATTTCTAGATCGTTTTTTTTTTCACCTTCGTTTTAATCACTGCATATTCTGCGTGCGAAAATTTCAGGTTTGTTGCATACATTTACTAGCGGTGTTTAGTATTTTTGTTTCTCGATTGAACAGTGAAGCAGGAGTTGAGACTCACAAGCTATCTTATATATGATAATTGCGGATTTACCTACAAATTACTTGAAGAATTTCAATTTAGGAATGGTCAATAGACCAATGAAATATTCAACAAAAAATTTGAATAACGACGTTAATCACGGGTAACAAATACCGATTATCGACTAAAAGGCGATAATATCTCTTATCAAGCTTTTGGGTCCTACCATTATACGCCCATTTTCATCGACCTGCTGTTTATTTTGTTAAGGATAAACCAAATTAAGATTTTCTCCCGTTCAATAGATCTGTTGATCTCCATTGTTCAATAAATAATATGATCGATGTATAATATTCGTTACATCAGCATCGAAAAGTTGGCTTCCCATGTAAGAAGACCTGCAATTGTCTAAGCTTCTGAAACGCGGATCAGGATCTCGTAAAACCATGTACATATATTCGAGTCCGTTGAAACTGGTTATTAACAGGAAACTAATTATTATTCCAACCGCCCCGTGTGGTGGATACTACTAATCAGTTTCATATGAGCCGTACGCGTTAAAGGCGCAGGCATAGGTGTCCGTATATCGATTTGTCGTTGGCGTTCGACGTCTCGTTTATTATTCCAGTACGGTTTTTCCTTCTTCTGGTGGGCTATGCGTGTTGGCGTTTATTTATGCCTACTGTTTCTTTATTAGCGTTGAACCAAAAAATTTAGTAACCATTTCCGCTCCGCTGATACGACACGAGTAGAAAAAATAACGAATGTAAATACTCTGGGAACTATTGAGAGGTTGTACTGCATGTTAGATGCGGTGAAAACTAATCGTCGAGGATTAACGATTTAGTCTTTCGCAAATATATTCGTCATGGATTTGTTATTTAGTGATTTTCGAAACTTTGGACATTTTGAAATTTTTAAACTAGTTTATGGGTATTTTATCATCAACCTTGATATTGTACCTGCAGCGTTAATTATTATGTCGAAATAGTATCGTGATATTTTTTCGATTCTCATGGTAATTCTTGATCGTTAGAAATACTTTTTTTGTATGCTTACGTGATTCTTGAGCTGCATGAATAATAGGCCAATAAAATCAAACTGACACTGTACATTGTACGTTAGTCGGAGCATTCCTACCCCGGGAATACAATTAGCACGGATAAATATTTAAGGCCGAAGGAACTTTCTTATCTAACGTATTGCAAGTATAATTTAAGACGAACACCTTGAATAGGTTACTCAGACACGATAACACCGTACGCTATCTCTGCAGCAGCGTCTCGGAGACGGAAGGAATTAGCTTCGGTATATAAAGCTAGGGGAGTTTTCCGATTCTTTAACTTCCCGACAGACCGTCTATACAGTTATACTATTCCCCGTTCCGTCGGTTTCATTTGACTAATTTTACTCGAACGAGCAATTGCGTTTCAAAGATCAAAGTTCCACGAAGAAAAACTTGAAACAACAACACCTAATTGACGTACCGTCGATTAATTGGAATCAGCGATGCTGAATAGGTATTTAACAGAATCTCACGCGTAATTTTCCGATCGATTTTTAAACAGGTTTCAAATGCACGATCAGATAAGTAAACGATATCCGTAATAGCGGGGTATCGCTGCGATATTGCGGGATATGTACATAGTAATAATATAGGAAAACCAGATGTTCAACACCTCTGTGAATGAACTTTGAACCGTTCGACGTTGACGTGTATTATCAATAATTTTTTTTTTTTTCTTCATTACTACTTATACGAGCAGGGATATAATCACTGTCGACTACCGCACCGTACTTTGGACAGACGTCCATGCGATGAAAATGATTTTTCTTGCAACGATTATTAGGATAATAGTCTGGGGTTCTTATCGAGTCGACTAATCGCCATAACGCCGATCGCGCCACACGCGTTTCATCATCGCAATACGGCTTGCGTGACATCGGCTTGTCACTTCGAAGCGAATTACACAACCGAAGGAACGGGTTATGGAAATTGTAGTTTTCTGGTACCAACACCTATATACGTAAGCTACTTCTCGCCGGTATAACGCTGCTCGCCTTCGGCCATTCCCTCGGCTTAGTTTATACTAAAAAATTGATGTTCATGGGGTCAGGGACTCTCCCTCCTTCTAATAATTACCGCCATCAACTCTTCCTTCTCTTCCTTCGCTTGTATAACTTTTACTGAAATTTCGACGCAAGTTTGCGACCGAAATTTATTGCCAAACGACGCTCAGGTTCAGGAAGTAAAACTCGTTAACGTGTACGCGACAGCTGGATAGGATAAATGCCCAATTTATGGTAATCTTTAAAAAATGCTTCATCTATGAATTTGACTTTCAATCTCTTTAATCGCACTATTCATGAGCAAAATCAAACGTTGAACAAGTTTAGGACAGAAGTTTTTGATACCTGGTACACTTTATTGTTCTAAAATTAGTCTTTGGATCAAAGCACCTTTTCACCATTTTTGCCACAGCCCAAGATTACACGAATTACTCGGATCAGTAATTAATGAAACTTCAAATCCGGATAATTAGTATAGTTTAAGAAATTTGAAAAACAGTTATGTGTTTTGGCAACAAAGTTTTATGAGGTTGTGATTTAACCGTCGACTCCACACGGAATGTACGGCAATTCCTCTTGCTCCACTTCTGCGCAGAAAATCTGTAGTGAATTCGCAAATATTTTCAAGATTACACGTGTAATAGTAGTTATAACTAACACGTAGCTGTAATACTTGTAGTACAATTATCTTTACACGAACCCCGCGCGGGAAACTGAACTATTCGTATTGTTTGGATAGTTTGGGTATCCAATAGTTCAGATAGTTAGGATACCCCGGGTACTCGAGTACTCGAAATATGCTATAATCGTAGTCCCGATATCCGAATTTGAAGCGTTGGGCCCAGCGCACTGTTTCAGATCCTAAAAAATCTCAAAGTATAGTTCCTGAATCAACCAAGTTAATACCGTTTCGTTTAACTCCGTCTATAAATAAAGATTATCCGAAAAATCACATATCCTGACAAAGGTAGTCCTGGCCCCTGTAAATCCGCTGTGCAGACAGTCCTTAGTAACGTTCAGGATACCAGTTATACTTAACGCTCCAACTAAAAGTTACTTGGGATTCAGGCTTTCAACCCTTTCAGGCGTGTGAAGTTACACGAGCAAAAGAACAGCGCACACATGTTTACCTTCACTCTGATTTGTTTTTAAAAAAATGTTTAAAAGCTTAAAATTAAAAATGCCTAATCCAATATGGCGGAATGAGATACACATCCGATTGCTTTGTTAAAAGTTAAATAATTCTTGCCATATCCATTGAAGCTGGACTGTACGTTTCGATAGACAAGAAGCTTGGCACCGTCAGCACAGCACGATGCATAAATAAGTACATCAGTCAAACATTTTGCCACACGCCTGATGCAAGGTCACCTTTAAGTTGACCGGTAAGATAAAATAAAAGTAAGTAAACAGATCATCAATCCTTGGAAGGTAGCCAAAGTTCGGGAGTGGTTGGCTTTCCTAGAGTAAAATTGGTACTGAAAATATAGCGGCGATTAGGCTGCGCCTGGTTTCTTGTTCGCATTCACATTCTCTCCGCTCTCTCTTTCCCCATCCTTCTCTTTCTATTCCTCGGCCCGTCTCTCTTCTGAGAATTACAAGTAGTGATAGTCTCCCAAGCTTCGAATGAGACACGAACGATCCAACAATGCGACAACAAAACGCGACTCGGTCGAACTCGTCCTAACCTCAGCAGGCTTCACTGCTCAACCAACCGAGTGTAAAACTACGCCCGTTGTCCCAGTTTTTGTCCCGTTATCATGGTCCGCTAATGGATTCAATTTATTCCTGCATGGACCGGATAAAGTCTTCATATTATCTACGCCTTTACGCTTAATTAGTCATCCAACGTCCGGAGTTTGCAGCCTTGATCAGTCTTTTATGTTAAATGTACGTGAAATCGTATTTAACCTTGTAAATTGATGATATTGGTTATAGTTGTTCATTATCTTAGGACTCACCTTGTTTGTTTGTGTTATTTGTTTTGTTTTATTTTTATTTTTTTTTTTTTTGCAAATTTGCAACAAAAATAGCTAACCAATAAATGCACTGGTCTTAGGAATGTTCTTTATAATTTTGACGCTTTATGGTTGAAAGAATAGAAGTAGCAGTCAAGTATGTATATATTTATATACTTGGCAGCCTGCATGATGGTCCAAAAAGTGATTTAAATACCAAAGAATCCATAATATCTCACTTTATTATATCAACTTGAATGTCATGTTGCAAAAATAATCTTTGAATCTTGCTGTGAAAAACGAATGTTGTTTTGAATGTTTTGTTAACGTGAAATTTTTTTTTTTAATCTTCGTGAAACCCATCAGAGAATTTCCTAACATTTACCGTCTGTTTTCCCAAAAGGATGTAATCCTTTTTTGAATACCCCGTTGTTTCCAACCCCTCGAAAAAGCCAGGGTTCGCATATGAGTCTGCAAATCGTACGCTGGAACGTTATTTAACTTTCCAGAAAACGAGCTTCAAAGTTTTGCACGCACAAAATTTGTCCCTGCAGATTTAACCACGCGCTGTTTCTTCGCGAATATCCTGTCGCTAATTAATTCCCCGTTCATGCATATTCACAAAAGCTAACCCGCCATGCAAAATTACCCTGAGCGAGAAATAAACAAATGTACGATACACGTGGGAGGCTCAATCTTCGGTAATTCCATACAGACGTCAATTCACAAGGCTTATGTCAGTAACGTTAACCTAACGAAACATTAGAGAAAACTTCATTATCGCGCATGTTTAAGATGACTTTCAAGAAGTTGGCGTTTCAAGTTACGAGTATGTTTTTTGTTTGTTACGATTTACTTTTCAGACAATCCTAAAGGCGCGAAGTAACGATGCTTCCTAAACATCCCTCGTTACAGTAACGTTACTAGCTTCAACCTCGTATCAAATCTCACCTCCTCCTAACCCTGCATATTTTCGAAATAGTCAATCGTGCGATAAAAAGAGAGGAAGCAAATGCAATTCAAACGTATAACGTATGATTAAAACAAAAGGAAGCCAACGCGGGATACCATCGTTTAGTCAAATTACCCACAACCCCTTTTCTCCCCGTTTTAACGGGGAAAATTTAAATTGATTATAAGAGAATGCGCCGGTACCCTACACGTGAAACAGAGATTGCACCCGTTGACGACGCGGCTGTTTCTCAACCCTGCGCCCTGTACATCTAGCGAGCATCAGATTGGATTGAAGCAGCATCCAACCGATGAGGAGACGAGGCTTCTCCGCTCGTCGAATGGACCACAAAAGCGGGAAACGAGCCATGAAATAGCCTATTTCAAGGCCGCTAGTTCTCCGACTACCCGAGATAAAATCGCCTAAGTGATTACAACGGGGTAACGAGAAAGGAGTTGGGATTACGCGAGAAAAATACGTGGGGGGGAATCCGAAAAACGGCAAGCTCACTGAATCTCAATTATCACTACCAACGAGGTGTTATATGTGTACAGGATTGGCCGTTGTTGTACAGTAGCGAAATCCTTGACCGTCATCGTGACGATAAATTTGAAGATACGGTGAAACGTTTGTCTGCGCCTTGGTTGAACGTATTGTGAGTTGGGGAGCAAATTTCTATAATGCTAGGTTACAATCCATTCCTATTACTGCTGTTTGTTTTCGCTATACCGGGACAATCTCTTGAAACTTGAAAATCAACCGCGCATGCGCGAGTTTTATCGGCGGTTCGCGCAGGCTGGCCATCCCGAGTTTTCAGTTGTCAAACTGTTTCTGGCGACGGTGTATTTGATACGAATTTTCGAGGTTAGAATCTCACATAATTGAGGTAGCGGCTCGGAAAGGTTTGGAAAGCATTTGTTATTGGGTCGGATAGTTGATTCTTCAAACAACGGTCGGAATTCAACGCTCGTATGCTCTTTGAAAATTCAAAGGTACACATTTTGTGTAAGTTGGCCCTCTGCGTCGCAGACAAAAATCTTGCCGACCAATGAGATTGAGTATTTGGCGCATGCGCAGTTGATTTTCAAGTTTCAAGAGTTTGTCCCAGTATAATCTGTTCCATAGCAAAAACGTGCTGCTACAGAGGACCAAATGAAACCCGAGAAATATAGCATATAGTGTAGGTACTCAGTAAGGATTTAGCTGCGATATTCTTTAACCTTTTCAAGCCAATATCTTTATCGATTTCAGATCGGCGAAAATATATAAACCACGAATAACGATGCTTATCGAAGTCTCCAATTTTAGTTTCCGCATGTGCCGAATACAGAATTAAGATCAAATCACGTCGCCTTCCTGTTTTACCCCCTCAGTGGGTCACTGTGTAATAGAATATAGTATTCGATTCATCATTCGCTGCAGCACCTGTTTCTACGTATGTTCAAATGACCAGCAATTTTCGAGGCAGCTGACGGCAGCGTTGGCACTCTTGCCTTCTGCAGTAAACCCGTCACTTTACCCCTCTCGAGGAAAGAATAAACCTAGTTTATTACCGCTCGTGAAATTTCAACCGTGACCCGTGTTCTCCTTGTACAAGGTGCTACCGGTGCATTTACCATTGTTTATTCCCCAGTCGAGCCGTTGCATGAAAATAAAAACGGAAATAGTCTCCGTTGCGTTGAGCTACCGCTTAAATCCTCGCGATTTTTACCCCAGCTTTAAAACTCGGAAGCCTTTCGCCACTCAACACCAATCGATAAGGTGATACCCGGGCGTGTGCAAAATTTCACTCCATGAACGATTTGGAAAACGCGTTTCGGCACCTTGAAATCGCGGTGTAACTAATGCGAAGCTTGATCTCGTATTGATCACTCATCCGGTCCTCACACGCATGTCCGTCCAATGGGTGAATCTGGATTGGTTAAAATTTTGCGTGTACTCAGGAGTCTTCAAACACGCGGTCAGCACTCCGAAGCTAGTCGGAGGTTTGGATTTCCCGTGACCGCAGACGTTGTTATACACACCCAGTCGAATCCACCCGCAGGATATATGATTTCGTTAAAGCCAGGGGCGATCTCTGCCCTCACAATCAGCTTCGTCGCAGTGCAGACTCGAGAATGCTGACGACGTACAATCGAGAATGAATTACAGGGTGTACCGTTGCCCGTTTCATACATTTATGCATATTAGACGCCCCGTTTCATTCCGTAACGTATGTACCTATACGTTGGGGCTTTTCCGCAAAATTTATACCTCCTTGGTTCCAGGGTACGTATCTAGGCACATGCGTCTTATTTGCTGGAACGAAGACTCGGCGGCACGATCAATTTTCTAAGAAGGATGTAGTTAGTCTTTGCGAATGGCAATTTGTAGCTAAAACATTAAGAACACGCGTACGAAGCGGATTCAATTACTGACTGTGAAAATACGCAGTCACCTACATGTGGTCGAGGAGATAACTGACTGCCGGTATTAGTCAGGAGGGGCCAGCGATTCAAGTTTCACATTTCGCATTATTCTTAGACGTAGAAATTGAGAGTTATAATAAAATCGACGCTTTGCAAATTGCAAAAGTAGAAACCGTGATTTTTACCAATATTCAGGTCTCCAACTATTCCAATTTAGCACCACACAAAGAGACGACGGATTTTTCGTTCAAACTTTAACGTTCGCTTTGACGAACCAACGAGCCTGCGAGAGGCAGCGAAATCAGCTCGTAGATTACACTCGTATATAGTTCCCGGCACTTCCTGCCTTTATGTAATAGTGACAGACCGCCCTTTATTATTCTCCCAGATGCCTGAAGAGAGCATAATTTCATCGAACACCCGGTATCCCGTTTTCATTTATACAATTGAACGATGTAAACCATTATGCACATAATTACAGCATATCTTCCACACCGAGTTCCCTGCCTTTCAAAGGAGAATACCAACTAGATTAATTGATATTCCTAGATCAATTAGTACTGTTACAGGTATATTGGCGCATGCGAAGAGAAACGCCAGTAACTCAGATGATTCGAGTTCAAAACCGTTTCAGTGCAACGATGGTCTCTGAAAAGTTAACAATCATACAGGAGAAAGATAAAACTGATGATTAATTAGTAGCGTCACTTTAACGATGCATGTTTAGGAAAAATCGTTACTTCGCGCCTTTAGCAATTTCCGAAAACTGTGATAAACGAAACATACTCTTATTTTGAAAAGCTGACTCTTTGAAAGTCATTCTAAAATTGAGCAATAATGACTTTTGATCTTCTCCCAAATGATTCGTTACGCTAACCTTACTAACTTCAACTTCACGGAGAAAATTAGCAGTCGCATGAACGATACGTGAAAATTTTCAGTATCCAATCCATATTATTATAAACTGCTCAAAACCCGCTGTTTTTTTTTTTTTTTTTCATAATCTCCGAAATCAGACACTTTGCCAAACGGATGAGAAATTAAGTTGAACACAACCTGCCACTCGAATGCTCTTGTGAATAATTTATCTCGCACTTTGCAGATTGTTGCGCATGGTCAGCGGATACAGTGATACATTGGTATGGGATGACTATCCGAATTTTTTTAGGAACTTGTACCACACGTTCAAAGAATTGATCAGGTTATTTGACAGCTCTTCACTAGACGCGAACGTGTTTTTTCGTAATTCAGGAGAATTTCGACAAAGGTATTGCCAATATTGAAATACTTTTCTTTTGACATGGAAAACGTACTCCATCCGTCAACGACACGAATCTCAAAGGAAATTCGTTCCTGTACCCTGAAACCATTGAAGTCAACACGGTGTGAATTGATATTTATACAGCATTTGAAACGTCAGAATTTTAACCGTCGAGGGAAATAATTTCATGAAAATTGAGTTATTCCGTCCGCAAGGCGGTATTTCAATATCCAAGAATATAACAAGTTCAGAACCAACTTAACGCTAAACTTGAATCGTACGCTTCGTGCCGTTTGAGCCGAGCGAAATTGAGTGATTAAATTATTCAAATTTGGTAATAACACGCGAAGTTGAAACAATTGTTATAGCCTCAGCATTATTGTATTCTGAAAATTTGCACAAATTAACTCATCCCTGAAATTTCCTCAAAGTACAACCCTCCGTTTCATTGCAAAAGCGCTTTATTTTTCGCCAATGTCGTGCATGGGTCGGTAGAATATTCCGCATCAGTTCTTCACGACTGTTTTACGCTCCGACGTTTTTTACACGATTAGCTGGCTGGCTCTCGACTATTTTCCAGACTATGAAGAGATCGCGTTTGGCCCGGCGCCTATTAATAGGTTGCGATGCGAGGTCACGTCGTCATCGTTTCGCTGTTCGAACTGACCGCAGTCCAATACCGGTCCTAGACCAGACGACGGAACGTTGGCTCTCCTATCTTGCGGACGCGTTGCGTGTTTTTCTAGATAACGAAGTTCCGATGGCTTGAACTTTCACCTCTTAATTATATCTTGCTGTAATTAGACCGTCGACCAGTGGATTTTTAAAATTGTCTCAAAGAAGACGAGCATTTTTTTCGTTCTGAGGTAACTTCCGGGTGATGTACACGTGGCGTATCGTTTGGCATCCATAAGTACCTTCGGCTTATCGTGCGCTTTTAGTGCGGGGTGAATCGAATGTGTGAACCTGTGGAACTGTTGTTCATCAGTTGCAATTCCGCGATTCGTCGATAGCAATTATGAGCGTGCAAGTGACGTTGGCTTCGGCGCATGCATTAATAGGGACGAATCTAAACTCAAACGGGTTTTCCTCTCGATTACTCAGAGGAGGCGTAACCCTCCAGGGACTGCGAAGCTGAGCAGACGTAACGGCAATTAAATTTAATTTAATTGCAGTATCTAATCTATTAACGGCGTTGAGTCGCGGGCAACAAAGTGAGTCGTTGAGCATTGCAGATCAATAATTGTTCCCGCGTCAATGCTTTATTCGAAAAACGTTGTTCTGGCTGTATTTTCTTCGCTTCCTTTTTTTCAAAATCAATTGTGTAATCGTCTTTGTCACTATTTACGTATTTCCTTCGTCTAGACAGTGACTCCCCTATTTTCCTTAAAGTATCCTATTTTTTTTCTATCCCTATTATAAGCACTCTAAAACTGAGCCTTTCCCCGCAAATGTATCCTAAAAAGCACTCAATTTCCCCCTAAAAACTACTTATTTTTACCAGTCAATTACTTTTTTTCTAAAAATTGTTTCTTTCAGCTCATTTTAGTTAATACTCTGTGAAAAAAAATTTTTAATAATAAAAAAACCTCTAAAATTTCAATGTACGTTACACTCAGAATTTCGTTTGATCTCCGACACGTGTTTAATATTTTCCGGAAATTATTACGCTTACAGAGGATGTTTTTTCTGCAATAAAGACATATTTTTGGGGTGTAAATGAAAAAATTTCAAAACGACCGAAATAACGAACATCCTAGTGTGTATATAATTTTGCTCTGTCTCGTCGGTACTGTGAAAAAATATTGGAGTCCTAATAACCCCTTATTTTCACAAAGCTTTTCCCTGTTTTCCCTAAAATTACCTGGCTTAAGCACTGTAAACTCTGTACAAAATATAATATATTAGAATCTAAAAGCGTGTGCCGGCCTTCTTGTTTGCCGTCAATGTGTATGGCATGGTAATGGTAACTGTAATTCACGTTAAGCAGACTTTTGTTACCCGAGCAAATCTGTGGTCTGAAAAGTTTTGATGCAAATGAAACTGTATTTTTCAAGACTCGTTTTCACGTTTCCCGCCTATACCGTGCAGGTATTTTACATTATTTATTAGTACATTATGTACTAAATTAGCGAAAGGCAATCCTTCGTTTCTACGTTAACGAGCTTCAGCCATTAAAAAAACTTGTCCGTGCGAGTGATTATCATTCAGTTTCCTACAAGATTTTACTAATTGTGCCTCTTTTTTGTGTCCCGAGTTAATTAGTCTTCCTTTGAAAGTAGCTGCGTAGTAATTTCTCGAAGCTCTTCCGTTAAGTTCCCGTTAAAATGTCTCGAAATGGTGAAAGCTCCGGAGGGATGAAAGCGAGGATCAGGTCTGGGGATTGAGACAAAAGTGCAGATTGAACTACCAAAATCCTCTTCCTTTTTCTTCCTTTACTTATTCTCATTCATTCCGTGCCATTCACGCGGATACTTTAATCTTCAAAACCTCAAAGGACTCATTCACGAATCTCTGTATATCAGAGAATCCGAGTGACGTTGAACGACGGTATAGTAGAAAATGGGTGGAACGTTTCTTTTTAAGCACGGTAACGATTGTTGTTAAATGCAAAAAAAAAAAAAAATAAATGTGCCAACTTATGCATATACATATTTTAGAACTTAGGATACTTTCGCATGTATTTTGCACAATCTTTCGTCATATTTCACTCGCCAATATTCGAGCACATATATGCTGCAGACAAAAACAACTGGGTCGCAAAATTCCAAGAGGATACGTACAACTTCTCGTTATTACGCGACGCGAACTAATATTGTAAAATTTTCAGTCTATCAATTTCCGAAACGTTGAAATATAGCTAAGCGAACTATAAATCGTCGGCGTGAGACGATAAACAATTTGTGTCCCGCTTGTAGTCACTTTACTGTTTTCGCATGTGTTTTAATTTTGTGGCCTGCCGTTGAGGAACGAAATTCGGTAGCATAACGTCACGTGTAAACAAGGCCGACGTTATTATACATCTCATTCAATTAATGGAGTCGATAACGTCGCAGCGACGCAACGAGCGTGACTCACTCTCACACGAACAACTTGCGATTAGCCACTTTGGGCTGAAAATTACTCCTATTCAAATCTCGGCCGACGCTTATCGTACGAATTAATAATACGACCCTTCGAAATTGTCTGATAAAATAAAAATTAACGCGTGTGTCTTTTTAAGCACATTATCGTTGGGTTTAAGACGAACGCGTGTGATTTCAAATCGTTTAACCGTGTCCGGGTAAAGATTAAATCGGTAGACAATTAAGTAAAATTATTCTAATTCAGAGTCTTTGACGTTGCCTGAGAATTTTGAATTGCAACGAATAGGTATTTACTTTCGCTAGCAAATCTCTGCCACACAATCGACTGATTATTCAGGGTATTTTCGCTCTCTGTTTTACCTGCCATATATGTCATTTATAACGCTTCACATTCCCGCCGAGTTTGTCAGCGGCAATAAAATACTTTCCGCATGCAAATTATATCCGTTGCGCAAAATTGAGCTAACAAAAATTCGTACGTCAAGCTCGGGGGAAAAAGAAACAAGCTTTTGTTTTTATAGGCATTTAATCATAAATATTCAACTTTTACTTTTGACTGTATATTTTATTACGTAGTGATGGAAACTGAAATGCCTGCGTGTCCTTGGTAATTCCGGGAATATGGCAAATCGTAAACCGGATTGAATGCTGCTTGTAGATTTGTAGAAATTAATTAGACTTGACAAATAATCGTATTATATATTACGTATTACCCATATTATATCCATTAAAAATCTTACGATAAATTTTAATGTCGCTACTTTTGCGTAGAAAATTAATCCGTCCCATTAACATAAGTACGATAGCAACAGAAACAAGTTGACACGTCGCGGAGAGGATATTTAATGTGGAAGTATCAGCCTGGCGATGTATTTGTAATCGAGAAACAGGTGTAAAGTTGACCTTGTATATTTTGTATTTTATACTTTGAGGATTTACCTATTTTTGCACAAATTTACGTTAATTATTGGTTATATATTTATATACCAGTTTCCAGTCAACTGGTCGTAAGCTTGGCGTTCTTTGCACAAGACAATTTCAGCTTCGTAGATATTTTTTCATCTTTAGATACTTTCATTACAGTAGGTTCAGTGTATCGCTGCGGGACTTTTAGACGAGGTACCGTAAAGTTGATAAATTGGCTTGATATTTATGTCTCAAATCTGCTCTCTCGTTTTCCGCCCTTTATTTTTCACGAGCGTTGAGCTGCTTTGGTGAAAATAACATCCGTAACCGTTTGTCCAATATGCATAGCTATATATATGTATACCTGCCTGTCAGAATTTTATGGTGCTGTAGGCGTTGGACGTGACGCGTATGGAAAATGATGAGTTTGCAGAAAAGAAGCGTTTACAATAATATACAAGACCGCGATTCGGATCGATACATTGTTTAAATTCTTGTCCGGTGTAATCCGGTCCCGCATTAAATATTTTTCAAATTTATATACCTTTTGGATAAAATTAATAATTCCTGAAATAATGACAGATTATCCGAGGAATAAAATGAGTTCGCAACTGATTCTCTTCTTTGGGTTTCGTTTGTTTAACTGAACAGCAGATCTCAGCCCTGTTTGATATACGAGGGATTCAATGATCTATCGATTTTTACGGATAATCAAATCAGGTTTAATAGAATCACTCGGGTTAATGGAAATGGGTCATAAAAACAGTTTGACATGATTTCTCAATCTGCATTTGCACTACGGTTCGTTGGCAATTATTTGCTCCAAGGGTACCAGGTACCATTATTCTCGTCAGGCAATTGACTTTTTCGTAATATATTATAGTTTGGCGTTAAATAACGACGTAATTTAAAACGACGCTTCAGGGACACGCGTTACGAGTTTCTCAAGTTAAACAAGATATATTAATCGTCGTCGGCTCGGTTTTAATCTGTCCTCATTTTTTTTCTTTCCCTTTATCCGTGGAATTTACGGGAGATTCCAAGTATCGGAATCAATTTATCCTTTACCTAAAAATATACATGAAATCTCTTCTCCTGCAACTAGTTATCATCTATGTGACGATAAATTTTTCATCTTCTGATGTATTCTAATATTCATAGAGAATCAGAATAAATAATAGTGTTTATGAATTGCGAGAAACTTGCGATTCGGACAGGTAAATAGATGAGTGAATTTTAAATTTTAGGACCGCAGTCTGCAGTTATGTGCGAATTTAAAATTGAGTGTTAGCACCCATTTTGGAACATTTTATCGAAAAATGTGGCCATTCAATCTATATTCAACTCACGTCTTGAAATATCTACCTTTTTGACCTACCGTCTTATAATTCTTAAGATTACTTGTATGCTAGATTTTTTATAAACGTGTTGTCTAAATATTAGAATTCATATTCATAACGTAATTGTAATTAAGCGGACTGGTTGTTTATACAGCTAACGGCTATTCAGGTTTAATATACTCTTTACAAACTTATAATTCGTATTATATACGCGCTCGATCTCCTTTTATTTCGTCCAGTTTTTAATTTTTTTCCATGTTTGCAATGTTTGCAATTCGAGAAATTTTAAGCGAAAAATTTTTCTTGATACAGGAACATATGTAAATATGAAATTATGACTAGTTGAAAATGCTTTCACTTTAAAATTACATGTTATTGAAATTTATCATGTTTTCGACTCTCTGCACTCATTGGCAAATCGCATTACGAAGATCTGAAATTTTTTGACCGACTCTCAGAATTCGCTCCACCCTAGAAACGGTGAAAATTATTGACAATTTAAAACTTCCCTCAAAATTGATGCGCTTGCACCTACGTTGAGAGTTATTTTAGTTTCTAAAAAAGATGAAAAATCATCGATATGCATCTAATTGGTAATTTTCCATTTACAAAATGATGATTACTTCTTAATGACTTGTTGTTTTTTTTTACTCACTCAGGAAAACGATTGCAAGTCTGGTTTTTGAATCGGACTCAATTCCAGACTACCGGTAAGCTAATGAAAATCGTATTACAAATTTACGGTGTGTTGTCGACTAACCGTTCAATTTTACAAACAGGGAACGGAACATTGTGAACATTGTGAACGTTTCATTATATGAAAATACGATCATGTTTTCCCTAATTACGCTTTACTATTTTACAAACAATCCTAAAATTGCGAAATAATGAGATTTTCACTAAAAGTGCACCGTTATTTGTTCCAATAACATTACTAACCTTAACTTCGCGTTTCATTTTCAAATTCATCGTCACTCTCTGTTATATACATATATTCAAAATGTTGCCCCCCCTCAAACGGTAGCATAATTATGAAACGCCTCTGGCCATTCAATAATTTACGTCCTATATTAAAATCAACGAGCTTGTTGTTTCAAACAAATTTGATGAAAAAAGAGATTTTCGGTGTTTAGACGTTGGGCAGATTTTCGCGCCTACGTTGAGAATAATAAATCGGTTACACCGTGGAAATCAAAATTTCGAAAAGAAGGAAATAGGCCGTTAAAAAAATGGCCAACAATATTACTTAGACCAATGACGCGTGTTCAACAAATTTTATACAATCATTTCTAATTCTGTAGTCCGTCAACCTAATTGCCCCTATAATTGAAATCATTGTTTCACATTACCTAGCCGATCTCTTTCGCTTCGAGCATCAGCTCGCCTTTCAAAATTCCATTCACATTCATGCTAACGCAACGAATCGTCGTAGCCTATATTTCGGAGAAGCGATAACGTTCAGCATCCGGTTCGTTATCCGCGACATCCTTCAGCTCCGTCCGGTTCCCGTTCTATCCGGACAGTTTGAAGTTGGTTCCCTGTAATAGTTCACATCCCATTCCTGGCAGTGTCATTGGCGATAAACTCTGTATCGGACACATGGCGGTTTCTGATGCCCGCTTATCAATCATCAACGCACGTGTGTCGCGGCTTGTCGGCTCTTGCAGTCAGGTAAAAAGTCCGATAAAAGCCCGCACCGTTTTCCTTCCTTCTTCCTCTTCGTCGTGACGGAAAATCGATTCGTCCGTTATTCTTCATACCCACACCCCGCAGGACTCGATCCTTGGTGACACTACATTTTCGTTCGATTCTACTGTGGAATAAAGGGGGCGAAGAAAACCCGGAAAATGAAACCGTGCACCCTCCTCGCTATTCGCGCAGCTCAACGATCTCTGATACGGATTCAACGGCACAAAATGGTGACTGAATGACTGGAAATCAGATAGCGACGACCGCTGTTGGTGGAGGGAAGTGAGAGAGGCGTTTCCTCGACTTCCGCTGATCGAAACGGACGGACAAACCACGGTTATATATCTCATTCGGCTTCATCGACGGTAACGACGGTAAGCGATGCGCACCGCACACCGAGAGAAATTTCTTTCAGTTCGATGCTTACCGTGGCAGTCGTCAAGTGTCATCGCTTTTCACCGAGATCGAAAAATATTGTGCTGTGTGAAAAACGAAAACGATTCGAGGTTTGCGTCCGTATTTAATCAGAAAGTTCATACCATCCTTCCAGATCACAGTCACCGATGCTCTGTTTTCTTGTAACCGGTATGCGATGATTTGATCTTGATGCAAAAAGAAATCGACTCGAAGACCTTGTTTAGTGGGGGAAAAAAAATGTTAACTGAACACACAGATTTAATGTTTCAATAACCGTAAAAATTAAAACGTACTATATTGACAACTTGCATTTTCTTGCGAATCAAATGTTTCTCAATTCAAAACATCACATAAATCCGGATCTTTCTCGCAGCTGTACTGATATATTTTTTTATGACATCGCGCGTGTACGATTCGTTCTTTGTCGTTTTTACTTTTACTACCGTCCTTAAACAATACTTTCGCAATGCGTTATTTATACCTTTATATTTTATTGCTATCTGAACTACAGGTCAGCTGGTCGCATGTTTCATTTAGGGTTCGGTAGTTTCGAAGGGCTTGTGAGGTGGGGGGGGGGGGGTCGAGACCCACGAAATAGCCCCAATAAATTGGCCCCGTCACTGTCTCCGCGTCCGCACCAAGAACCTTAATTGAACTTCGTACCCTACTGTTCGCAGCTTTTGGAACCTTTCGCAATGTTTTAACTGTTCGGTAAATTATAGAGAGATGTTGGTGTTGGTGAATTTCTATGTACTCAGAATTGAGGCAAAAATTTTCACCAGGTTGAAACACCCTCGTCAAGTATTATCCAACTTTGTCTAATCGTTTTTGGCACCGACGTTTGTCCTTGGCGTCCACCTTCGATAAGCCTCCACAACTTCTTCTTTTTCTTCTTCAACTAGATCATCGCAAACTAATTTATCGTTCGAAACTTATCGACGACCGGCTTTTATTCTTTCTTATTACCTTTTTCTACCCTACAAATATCGTGAACTTCCTGTACGGATGGAGAATTCCGAAAATCGTGCGAAATTCTGACGACGGTCTCCATGACGATGAGTACCCTACATAGCCATTGATTTAAGTATTTTTCTACCTTGGCGCGCTTCCAATTTTCTTCTTCTGTTTCACCGCGCCTTCCAGCAGGTTGATCTTTCCCCCGTATCGCTGGTATCAAATGAAATTATAATAATTGTGTTTATACTCCGACGCGGCTGGATAATACATACAGGTATTTATTCAGCCTCTGTCTTGTATATTTCGCGGTATTTTTGCACAACGACGTTATACAATCTCTGTCCCAACACAAAAATTAAGAAGCAAAAAAAAAAAAGATACGGAAAAGAAAAAACTTCCTTCCCCGCTTACTGAATTCTCGAATATCTTCGTACAACGTTAATCTATTTCAACTTCTAAATATACAATATCATCCGCGGTGATGAATCAAGTCGTAGCGAAGTGTACGATTTGCATTTTTTTTTATTTTTTTTTTTTCTTCTTTTTCTTTCTACCAACTATCGTTGAAACAATTGTCGCCTACTTCGGTCAGCTTTGATTGTGAATAATAATCGATCAGCCGATCGGTTTTCCCATCGCGTCTTCGTGAAATATAAACCAACTGTGCGATTTGCAGGTACGTATCCGCGGTGATTTTCTCTTTGCAGGCTTATCATTCATTGTCAGGACGACCCAGATACGTAAATACGAGATCTCGGGTTCTTCAGTGATGCGAATTGACCCGCGTGTGTCTGGCGAAAGCGATTGTCTGCTTTTCGAAATTGGATCCTCTCTCCCCGATATCACGAAAGTGTGTTTGTTCCGACGTTGAATAGCCCCGACCCACTCAACCTTCTCTCCCGTTTTCATTTAATCATGGCTTGCTCATGCGGTAATCCAGTTAACAATTCGAGTGGCCGAAATGGTCGACTTCGTATCCCGCACCGTACTGTACATGTACATGTATTATCAAATAGCCTGGGCTAAACTCACGAGGAAACGAGCTTTTCGCTAGCTTTATACACTCCGATCGTATGTTACAATCAATGTACATTTTATAGCGGTCTCCGATTCGAAGGTTCGATACCTCATCGTGTTGTCTGCACGCGAGTCGTGCCTGTGTAATACATCTTACAAATAAATGCCAACGTGAATAATTCAAAACGTCTATAAGTTTGTTGACTTTGAGTTTTTAGATACGATTAGTATGAAATATTCATACGCTTTGCATGGTGAATGGAAATTGGAAATCTTGCTCTTACAATTAAACGATATTACGCCATGGTCTTAAATGCAAATCGAATAGTAGCTGCTTCGGTTTTATATACTGACATAATATCCAGTCATTTAGTTACTTGGTTTAACAATGTTAGGTTTAATTCGTCCCGACTTTGGTGTTTGAATTAATAATTTTGTAATTCGATTTAGTAAAACAGTGTTTTCGGTTATAACTGTATAAATGGCTATTAGATGATTATTTGATCAATTCGAATTATGTTACCATGTATTTAATGTATTTTTTTTTTTTTTTACCAGTCAGTATCAGTTTATCGTTAGTCGGTTATGTACTATTGAATTGACTGGATGAAAATTCATTGTATTCAACAAATTCAAGCTATTTGAATAGCCACCATGGCAATACTTCTGTTTATCATTCTAATTAAACGAAACCACAAGTGCGCTGATGCTAATCAATCCATTACATTCAATCAAATTTAACTGAAATGGGTTTGGGAATTCGTTTAATGAAATTATTTGACTTAGGAATTGTTTTTATTTTTTTGTGTAATTTATTACCTGTTTCTGTGTTCAAACATTGTTCTGAAATGAGTTAATAAATTGTTTTTGTTTCTCAAATGAATATATATTGCAATTAAGTTAGTGCCACGGTCGACTTCGACGATGACGTATGTCTATATATGTATACCTCCAATATCAAAGTTCACGTATATGAAAGGCAAAAGAAGGGGTAAACCGCCCCATTCTATTCATAACTCTGAACAAAATCACTTGAAGACATTTTCATTTTACGCAGAAATAAAGAAACGGCATGAATTTTACAAATTTACTGTTACGATTTCGTAGAATCCTTTCCATTTCTTTATTTCTGCCTCAAATATAAAAATGTGTTGAAATGTTTTTGTTCAAATTGTGTATAGAGTGAAGCTGTTGAGCCTTTTTTGCATTTTAATTGTGATCAAATAAGTTATAAAACAAACACATGAACATCTGCAAGGTGTAACCGGTGAGCTTTTCACCAGTCTGTCAACATTTCCGAATAATTTATAGATGTATTATAAAATATGACTCGTACCCGGGTACTTTTCCCAAATGGTTCCAATGCCCACCCTCTCGAATAAACTCACAAATTCGTCACGATGAAAATTACATGGTAGGTACATTACACGTCTACTCACGGCATATACGATACCATTACCTTGCAGAGCCTAATTTCGGTTTCGTTAAAGGCATTAACGAGTTCAATTTCTGAAAATACGAACTCACTCGGTCAGCTTGCTTTGTGTTTGTTCTTCAAGTTTGCAGGGAACAAATGTGAAAGCCGTGTTATATACGTTATACGTTTGAACTTTGAGGCATTGTGTGCAACTGTATCGTCCGTAGCCACGCTTTTCCGTCTAGATTATTTATCATAATCGAAAATCAATACATGGCGTAATTTGGCACTCCGCGGTCATTCGAGTTTAGTTATTTACGACTAGAAAATCGCCTGAACGATTTATGCTTAAATAATGTAAGCGATAAACAACACTCTAGTTTTTCTGTGTCGCTCGTCTTAATCCCAATTTTAGTTTCAGCCACTCAACGCTAATTATTTCATGCATGAATCTTTTATCAGTATTGTTTTTTTTTTTTATTTTCTTTTCGTCACTCCCAACTCCGACGCGCTGATTTATATCACTATTCCCGAAAGCGCAGACCTCGTTTTTACGAAAATTCAATGCCTCACACTCCACGCCCAAGATTTTCTATCCCCCTTCTTTTTTTTTTCGAAACGTAATATTCAAACAACGTCAGAACGGTGTTGACGTGCGTTTTAATCTTCGTGATTAAAGGCCATCTAGCTATCGATTGCGGTGACATATGTATACGTAGCTATATGTACACCCGATTACCCAACATAACGACAAAACCAGGGTGTGTCTATTGTCCGTTATACAATCAGACCCCATGGGACAGCAGCTGTGTACGTAGATGCGATTTTGCAATCGGTTACGATTAATCTTGTATTTTCATGAATATTCGCAAGTTTTCAGATAGATTTCTGAGTGACCGATTCAAATTGTGATTTTGGTTGCTGAAAGTATGGAAGATAACGTTATACGTTCAGAAATTTTCATTTCAAGCAATACAATCGTTGAACTTTTTTATAATTGCATATTTGCGAACTTTTTATACTGAAGCCATGCGATACTCGTTGTATAAATTTAACTAACAAATTGTTAAACTCTGTAGTAACGTCAAAACAATTCCTAAACGCGGTGAGGGACTAATATGACTATCGCTTGATGAAACCAAGATAGTAATAATGCTTGTTCGACGCGTCGAGCTCCGCTATGAATAAACCAGCTATCGCTCTTGGAGTCCGAAACATTGCGTGCAAATTTTCATTAATAATATCAATTTACCAAATTGTCCAGAGAACAAAAGTAAGAATACGTCATCTATCGAACCTACTTCTGCTGACAATGAGCTTTACGCTAAGGCTTGTAGGTACTGACCTTGGTTGGACTTTTCCAAAGGGCGTGAGTATTAGAAGTTTCAATCAATCAAGCTTGATCGAAAATCCAGATTATCGCTTATTCTGACTTTTGATAATAAAATAATGCGAATCACTCGATTACTTAGCCTCAAGCTCGCAACTTGTAACAAAGAAAAGTTCACTAACTATTGACGACTTGATTGTCAGAGTTTTCCACCGTGATTTTCTCACTTATCGATGTCTCGGAAATTTTTCATTCTTTAACAATTTCTACCAATTAACTGATCGAAAATTTCGTACTGAAAACTATCGGAACATCAAACAGGCAGCTACAACTGGTTACCTGAATTTTTTGGAAATTATTGACAAGTCCTCCGACAAGCGAGAGAGAAAACGTCCAGGACGAAATCGTCGTGTTTGCCGGTAAAGTCGGTAAAAAACCACCCGCGCTATTATAGTCTATGCAAATATCGTTCGTATTACATTTCACGCGAGCTTACGAATGCAGGATTATCAGCAGCAGATCCGCAAACCCATGAAATATAATATGTGATTATACGTGATGTGCGCCGAGAGCCGGGGATATTCTATGTGGGATTTGCAGGTGAATTGAAGGAACACGTCGAGACCGCGATATTTGCTGCAATGCGACACGTCGCTTCGCCGTTTCCAACTTCGATGGAATTGCACCAGCAAATGCCTGGCTTCCTGGCTCGAGATTGGCGTCGATTGTAATGGTCTTCGTCGCCCGTTGCATCAAGGATGAAATAACAAGCAGGAGGCAAGCCGGTCATCCGGATACACGGAATACCACAGAGCATCAGGAATTGTGTCGACAATGCAAGGACGCCTCGCAATCATTTTCGCCATGCTTTCCAATTGGTGCGGATTGACCATTCGGCGCCATTCTGTCAAGGAAGTCGTAACCGCAACAGTTTGAAATGAAATTGGGAATCAAAGGAACCTAAGTGCCTGAAATATTCTTTGAAATCACGAGTAATCGATCGAGTTACGATTAAAATCGATGGAAATCATTGCCACTTGATTGAACTTGCATGATAGCGTTGGTAAATCGTGAAAATATCTTTAGGTCTTAACTTGTTAACATTCAATTCAGTTTCTTCTATCCTCTCACGCGATTCCGGTGATTTTCAGTTTGTTAAATGGTTTTCATTGATTTTCTGAGATTCTGTTGTATAATTCAGAAACCATTGAGAATCGCTTAGAAACGTTTGGAGATCACCGAAAATTAGGGGTAACGTTTGAACGTTATTAATAATCATATGATAATGTATATCACACGATTTCCAAGCGAACGATTGCTCGGCGCCACATGACCGTAGAATTCATCGAAGCTAACGAATTTTCCTAACATGCATAACGATTACGCTTGTCACGAAGCAGGTTGTTACTTTCCGTATTTTCGCCGAGTTTTCAACGAGAGACCAGCAGCGATGTTCTGATTAAACACGAACAATCGGTTCGCCGATTTGGGTCAACGGAGAAGTCGAGCCTTCGCGAGGCTGCATACTGGTTCATAGTCCACAGAAAGAAAGAAAAAAAATACCTGTGACACAGGGCAATGAAGTTTTCTGAAATTTCACAATATCACGGGAGTAAAAAAAAAATTAAAACTCCGTCTCTGAACAACTCGAATAGTTACGGGAATAAAAATCTAGCTGAAGTATTGCAAATAATACAAGGTTCTTTTATTTTTACCAATCTCTGCCGATGTTTCGAACGCGATAAACGAGGAAATTGTAAAAAAAAACGGGTGACGCTTGTAACTCCGCGTTGTGCGGTGTAATTCAATTTTCTCTCACAAAGCGAAAATGGGCTTCTTCCATCGTTGATTACCTCAGTTATACCGTTAACGAAATCATCTCAGCCTTCTCTACGTACCGCCGTTGATAAATTTAATTTGAACAACGACACGTTGTGCCGCGTTTTGCGCACACAATTTACAAGTATGGAATATCCCGTTTCCTGCAAGCTCTGCCTAATCTCCAATCGTGGTTTTGCCCGATAACCCACGGCCATGAACATCGTGTGACACACGTATACACCCACATGCAGTAGCATCAACGGAACGAAGAAATGGCCCTGCACTAATCGCGAATAATGGGCTCGTCCGAGGAAGGATATGCAGACATGTCGGTAGGTACGTTGTTGGAAATGCTGACGGCGTCCTTTTAACGTCCGTACTATAACGGCCGCGGACAAAATCTGCAACTGCACGAGGATATTTCCGGTACAAGTGCGGTACCCACTAAAAATTATCATCATGTGGATACGGTGACAGATAGATTTGCCATCGTCGATGTACGACGATTATTCCAATTCTCTAACACAATTCTTACTACGTAACTGTTGTACACTGTTTTATACGGTATTAGATTGATCCTTGTACTATTACCAGTGTGCTAATGTTTAGATATTTTCCGCAACGATATATCACGAGCAGAGAAAAATCCCAGTGAAGATAAAGCTCAGCTTTTCGTTGCTTTTGGCAACGTCAAAGCCTTGCGCATGGTGAAGCAATCGACCACGACGTGACTTCCACCACTGACCTTTGGCGCCGTTCGACCTTCGCCTTGAAAAATGAGACTCCCGTACCCAAGAGGGGCTTAGAAACGCTCGGCACATTTCTCTAGCTGACTTGGCATCTCCGCATCTGCGACCTCGTGATGGCTAATCGGAAATTCGTTTTGGTTGGGGTCGCTGCGTTGGCGTTGAGAGGGATTCTTAGGGTGCCGAAGTGTCTCTGAGACACCTGGACTCTGAGGAAGAAACGGAAAATCTCCATCTTTCGAGCTCGTGTGGTAAATATACGTATGGAGCGTTCCATGACATCTCGATTAAGATATTTAGAAAGTAGGGGGTGGGGGTTCAAGTTTTTAAATCATACTTCAGATACGATGGTTCCAGAAAATCTGAAAAAAAATTGCGATTACATTTTTCGTCATGTACTTTTATAAAAAAAAATAAACAAATAAACAAAGAACCAATCCGAGACATCGACGTAGAATCTTGATCGAGATGTCATGGAATGCCCTGTATATATATACATATCGATTGAATTATATGACTTTGCTTTGACGAAGGAAGCGCAACTACTTCTTATAAAATACCCATTATTGCTAATGTAAAATTGAAGCTATTCTTGTATAATTATTAAATGCACCTGGTATTGAACCGATATTTTCACTGCGTTTCTTCGACTTTTACGCTACTACGCCATACTATTTTCCACAATTCTATAAACGTGTTTACCTAGACAACCTTCTGGTGTCGCAAGTTTAATACTAATCTTCTTGAGTAAAATCGTGACATAGAGTTACCTAAAGTGACTGTTGCGGTTTATAGGCACACTGAAAAGAGGAACAATTTTTGCAGGGAACCAGACGAACCCAATTTCACGACACTTGGTCTATAATCACGTGTTCAGCAGTGCACCCCTATTTTTATTCAACATTTCCGACAAAAAAAAATCCGAGAACCAAGCAATTACATTTACAATTTTCCAAATGTTTTACAGACGCAATTGAGATTTCGAATAGTATATTTTTGCATCTAATGACTTAGTTGATTGACAAGACTTCCTTGTATAGATCTGTCATAAAATGTATTAGAAGGTCGCAAGAAAGATGGTGAATATCGAATACCATCACTTCACCTAAGAAAAACACTTTTCAGGTATTATAGTAAAAAATGTTGAATGCACACTGTCAATGTTCCAGCCGGTTATCTAGTAAACATGTGGTTTAAATCTGAGAACCTCATTTCCGCATGTCACGTACATCCAAAGAGGTTCCTCAATGCCTCCTCTCGGGTCGAAGATTTTCTTCCACGTTTTATGCATAAGCTTGCGGAGTGGCTCGGGGCGCAATGAACCGCGAAATATCTAAATCCGAGCATTCAATATCCCGCAATATTCCGTACACAGGTTGGGAGGAAAGCGTTGTGAGTCTTATTGAGGGTGCTTTCATGGTCGTCTTTGGGGAGCCGATTGGCTGGTTCGGTGATGCGGAATGGATGGCGAAGGGATCGTTCGGCTTTGCGATCCATAATGGACGAGGCAAAGAAGTGGCTGCTCGTACGGATGAAGGGAGGAAGTTGACGTTTCGAAAGAGCACGTGAACTCCGCGCCTGCCTAGATTTTGTGTGTAGGTAACAACAACCGGCGAAAAAACACCAACGACAAAATTTCTAAGCAAATACCTCCGCCAATTCGTACAACATCCAGTCGTATTGGATAAATAACCGTCGAAAATCGACGAGTTTTTTTACCGAATCTAGAATCAATAGTAACTCTGGCAACCGAAGGTCCTGAAGCCCACTCGCCTGGTACGTTTGTATGTAAATCGAAAAGAGGAGAGAACGATGTTTGGATCTGGTTCTCCAACGTTGAGGGTGGTGCGAAACTCATCACGTACCAACTCGATAACGTCGGTTATAGAAATATTGATACGAGTCGAGTACGTTGGTCGAAACCTTTGCAGATACGAACGGTATTGTTACGATATTACGAAAGGTCAGTTATTTTACCGTCGAATCAATACCGACGCTCATAACTAGACCCTCGGAGTATAGCTGGCGCTATTGAAATGGTAGTGCAACAAGTTTCGACAAAGTATTCCGAGTGAAGTAGTGCAGATAATATTGTTTTATGTATCTGTTTATAGCATCGCCCAATGAAAAAAAAAAGTCAAATGCGACTAACAATAAGGTGAAACACCCGGGGTGGGCATTTGTCACGAACAATGCGGTATCGTCAAAGTAACAACAATATTTGTACAATTTTTTGAAAATCGAACAACATACAAGTTGTAAAAAATCACGAGTTTCACAGAAAGTCTTATAGTAGTTAAAATTTCTCTGTCACAATTTCAAGCCCTGTTTCAGCTGATGGCCGTATATCGTTCCACTTTAATCGAAGTTTTTAAGTAAGTAAAAATCGTCGTTCTAGTCGGAAGATCCTGAAATTACAATTACTGCATTATTGACGCTGATCAAAACATTCGCATATTGTACCGATGGCTTCTAATAAAATTCACTTATCTTAAAGAGGCTGATTATGAAAGACCTAACTCTGGTGAAACGATTATAATCCGAATAAATCTACGAACCCTGATGATAAAACAGTTGACTCCTGTGTATCAGCATAAAAGATAATTGTTTTATCATCAGGTCCCGTAGAGTTACTTGGATTATAATAGTCACGCCGAAGTTAAATCTTTTATAATCAGCCTCTCTAAGATTGAGTGAATTTTACTAAGGACCATCGATACGTTCATAATTCATCCGAGGTCAGCTTTATGGGAAAATCAATAATGACCCATGTATTATTATATATACCGACTCTGAATGTCTACAGTTAACAACTTGTCGGGAAGCTATATCACGATTATATGTGCGTACAGTAATGTACCTTATGTAATGAATATTGCAGCGATGCCGATAGCAGCTGGAATAAATTACTGGCTAAAACGTATTTTTAACGTATATTTTACCGAGGGAGATGACAATTAAAGCATTATCGATGGCTGACACAAGCAGAAGTCGAAAAAGCAACTTTCGTCCCTGAATTTTTTTAAAGTGGTTCGGTTTCGAAACGATGATTTATTTTTGAATAAACGAAAGCAGATTCATTCAATTTTCAACTGAAAAAGGTAGTGCATTCATAAAATCGTTCCGACATCCTTCTCGTCGGTTATTCACAGCTATAATTGATTTCACCCTTAATAGGTACGTATTTTATACGGTTCGATTAACTCTGTTTTTCTCTTTAAATTTAAACTGAAAACGTGAGAGCAATGCGAGCCAGCTCCGTTTGTACAAATGTCATGCCAAATAATACTGGCGCAAATGACGACTAATGGCATGTAAGTGGGCGGCAGGTTACCGACAACGTAACTACTCAAGTCCGGTAATATTCAGCTTCGTGCGACCGTGAAATATCACGTAGAGCGCTATTCGCTCGTTCAATTGTCCAAAAAATACAAAAAGATCCGTTGTAATTTTCTAATTTCTCTATAATCACCGCATCGTCGGTAGTGGAATTGAATTCGGCATGTCGTTGATCAGCAAGTAATGAAACCGAATTTTTTAAACGCCGATGTACTCGATTAATCGTTCTTCATCAAACGGAATATTTAATGGCTTCCAACTGCTATCTATTTAATTACCCACCATTATGCTTGTCAGCATTATGCTACTTATGAGCAATTCTAATTTTATATCCAATAACTGTAAATACTTCATTGTTAGTTTTATCACTGTTTAAGCTGCTTCTTCAATGTTGAGATTCATTGCACGAATAACAACGAGTCAGCTTTTAGGCACGATTCGATTGATGAGACTGAAAATTGCTCATGTTGAGAAAATCGATATGGAATGTGTGTATTTTTTTCATTACAATCTATGCAAGCGATAAATCTATTCAGATATCACAAGATCATACAGCTCAGAGAATATGTATAGGAAGTTTCTCATCGTAAGGATCGCATGCATGCGAAAGAGATGAACGCATTCACGGTTAAATAAATTCAAAAAAAGTTTCACTCTCGTGGGACTCGAGAGACGAGCTTGCAGAGTGTCCCGGAGGATTTGCATAAACCATTAGCGCTTCTTCAAATTGACTATAATAATTGTGAGTGTCGTGCGTTATGGACTTCAGAGCTCACGACCGTGGAAGTGAAAGGTGCGAAATGAAACAACGATGAAATCCGAGGGGATGAAATTCAATGTGCAATAAAAAGGAGAAGAGAAAAGTATCAAATATAAACTTCTGCAATTAAAAGTTATATCTCTCTTGCGCTGTGTGTGTGTATTGCATATACTTGTACGGAGGCACGAGGCACACAACAGAGAATTTATCGCCTCTATAATACATGATATAAGCAAGAGAAATAACAATAAATTATCAACTTTAACAAAAGCTCAAACTGGTATCGTTCGTTTTATCATCGCGCCCGTTACTTTCTTGCCCGTTGTTTTTCCTTTGTATTTTTCACTCTTGAGCGAACTACTTGGCTCGTTACTTATTACATGAATAAAGAATAATAAAATGCCGACGATTCTGAAGTCTAAACAAAAGCTTTTCTTGTAGAAAAATTGTTCATCGGCGATTATACTCCAGTAGACTCCCGTCATCGTTGATACGAAACAACATCATCAATTATCCACATCTTCCAAAAATTACCGTCCAATATCCAAATAATAAAGAACCTCGATTTATCAAAAAAAAAAAAAAATCTAAATGGTGAATTTCTGCGTATTGCGCCATATCCTGCGTCTAAGAATTGTAATTATTGTAATCATCTCTCGTTATATAATCAGAAAAAAAACCTGTCACCTTGTTCAATCTCCTATTTTACACCTTCATCAGTTCGAATATGTAATCATACAGCATTGTCCTGTTTTGGATGTTCCAGGAAAACAGCGAAACTGTTAACTTCAATAGGGGAGAAATACCGCGAGGGGGATTGTGGATGCGGGGAGAAACTGATTGTTGGTCGAGATTCCCTCGTCCCCGGTTTAATAAACGGTAATAAAGCTGACCGAAGGGACGGCCAACCCCGCGACACCTGAGAGGAGGTATGTTGTCGCCCGTATGCAATGACTGTGGCCTCAGCCGTAGGACCGTGGCACCGAGCCCATCTCTACAAAATTCTAGCATGCATTGTCCTGGCTCTTATTACTCTACAGTATCTTCTCAGCGGTGTTCTGGACCGGCATTCTATCGAGACCATATTCACCATAAACGGCACTAGGTATGAGTACTTCTATAAGTATAATTATTTCGTACATTTTATGCATTTATTGAAATGTCACTCGATGAAGAGACGTTTAAGAGCACCATGAACATTTGACAAGGTCAAAACCTTTCCAAGATCAAATTTCCGGAACGTTAAACTAAAATAATTAATCAACAGGTAGAAAATACTCTTCAAACTTTGATCGGTCGACTTTTTTCCTGTAACTGGATTTTAAATAATTTTTTCTTACGACTTTCAGGCACTATAATTCAATTTCGCAAAGCAGCAGAAAATATTTCATTTTCATATACCCGTGATCCGCTTTCCGCTTGTAGATTCACGTACTGTTAAAAATCTGTAATTTGTCATTCGGTACGACTAACGGTGAGGTGAAAATATCTAGATAAAGCAAAGAAATTATTCATGAAATTACAGAGCTTGGACTTTACGAATTGACCAACGAGAAACGGCTACCGAGAAACTATACCGATATTGACTGAAATTGGCTGTTTACGAGCCCATTTAGGTGATTAAACTTGCATTGTCGTTCGATTGCCGTAAGAACTTCGAAAGTCGGTGAGTTCACGAAGAGAAACTCAAGAACCTTACATTGATTGGCGTCATTGTTATCACGTATTCACTAGCTAGTCGAAAAAAATTGACTTTTTTTTCAAAGTCACATGCTTAATAGTTGTAGGAAGTTGAAATGAAATGCCCGTTTCAATTTGAGCCCTTAATATTAATATTTAGTTGTACCTAAACGCAATTTCCATTTTCCATTTGATTAACATTCGAAAATAATTTCAGTTATTTCGGAATTTCGTAGCTCAGTAACGAAGCAATATAGATAAATGTCCGATACGTATTTTTGTTGGGAATCGACCGCTCTACGAAAAAAGTTTTATTGTAAAGTATTTCAACGGCTATGAAATCATGTTATTCGATCAATTTGCAAGTTAAAAAAATCTGTATTTTGCTAAAAAAAAAAAAAAGACTTTCAAAGTGAAATTACATATAATAAATAGTGTTATTTGTAATAATTACAAAATAAATTTGCTTAGGTCGAAATTTAATTGAATGACATGATTTCGTAGTGGTTGAAATGCTCTACAAAAAAAGGACCACCATATTTTGCGGTGAGTTCAGTATTTTCGCTGTTAATCTAGAAAACGTTGAATTTTTACTTAATTTCAACTTTAACTTGAATAGCTTTTAAAAGAGTTGAGTTATCAAAAAATCATACGAGACCTTTTTTGTAGAGCAGTCGATTTCCAACGAAAATTTGAATCGGACATTTACGTACATTGCCTCGTTACTGAGATACGAAATTCCGAAATAACTAAAATTATTTTCCAACGTTAATCAAATGAAAAATGGAAATTGCGTTCAGGAATCACTAAACATCAATATTAAGGGCTGAAATTGCAACGGGCGTCTTATTTCCTCTTTCTAAAACTGTTAAACATATGACTTTGAAAAAAAAACTGTCGATTTTTTTGGACCAGTCTAGTATATTCACATGCTGTTAGAATCTAGGTAAATCTACGATATATGCAGGCTGAGGTTATATCCAGGTCTGAGTTTAAAATAGTGGCGAGCGTAAAAAGTTTAAAAAATACACTCACGGGCTACTTCGATCATCCGAATCACGTGACCGATCGGCAAAGCCAATAAGTTGCGACGTGCATTTTCTCATATCGAAATTAGCACCAGCTATCCTCGAGAATAATTAACGGTCGTTTTTATTACGCTACCGCTGCACGGCGGTATTATTTCATCCCCGAGCTCTTATTCGCCAACCTCCAATATTGGCTTTGGTATCCCTTCGTCGTCGCTCCTGCTTTCCGACTCGACAAAGATATATTAACTTTTTTATTTATTCAGGAATAATGAAAGAGGAACGGATAATCGGACAATGGAATATCAAATTAGACCATATAATTATTCTCTTTTATCGCTGTCAATCTATTTCTAAAGGCTCGACGATAATAATCGTTAAAACCCGAAACGTATCCGAAGAAACGATTAAAGCCGTACCTCTCACCGGGTGAAACGCTCCGGGATTTGTCCTGTACGAAAATAGTCGCCTTGGAATCTCGATGAGAGGCGACTAATTTGTCAACGTCTTTATTCTCTCACTGGCGAAAGGTGTTCCCGGAATCTCAAATTTTCCATGACGCGAGTCCAAAATCGTTGAATATCAATTTTTCATTAAAAAATTCCCACCCCTGAAAGGCCACTCTCCAGTTTTCATATAAAATACTCAACTTCAAGGTGTATAATATATGTATACACGATCCCCGGCAGACTAAGAGACTCGTAATATCTTTCGATTAAAGTCGTTTCCTCCTCGAGACGTTTATTAAAATTTGAAGCCAATGACCCCGTGCTGTGCGGAATAATCGAGAAGGAAAATAATTTTTCAAAAATCTAATCCTCTTATCACGGTAATTATAAAAATTGTCATCCACTCGACTTGACTCTGTCGGTAATATATTCCTTTTTCACGAGTCAGATGTATCGATTTTTTATTCCTTTTTTTTTCTTGCTGTCTAGCTTCTATTTAAGTATTCTTGCGCATGCATGTGTGTGTGAATGCATATGTAAAAACTGACCAGTTTGTCCTCTTGCGCGTTAACAGCGTCGTGGGCATTTGCATGCGGTGTTTAATTAATGGAAACGTCTTTAAACGCCGCGTTAAATCCTTCTAGTCAATTCGTTCGTGAAAATATTGCGATGGTTCGATTAATATTTCATGAAGCTACCTCAAGAACTCGCAACGTTTACACAGTAATTTGCAACTTTCAAGAGGCTTCACGTGACAAACGGTATTTCAAATTTTTCACCAAATTTATAATACGCGTGTAATATAATAGACGTGCGGCCCCGATGCGGAAGAAGTTTAAAGAACGCCAAAAAGTACCCTCGCATTGTCGAAGACTTCTGACAATCGTGACTGCCGGCGTTTTATTTTTAAATAAATGGTTGAAAACCACGCGAACTCGTTCGTGGCAAATATAAATTTTCTCGCGATAAATTTTCTCTCTTCCTTTTACCATCTATAATAATAATTCCGCACCTTCAGGACCGAGGTTCAAGCTGAATTTTTATCCCGGGAAGAAAATCAGAATTAAACTTGCTTACGACGGGGAAATGTGATTTATTCGAATAGAAACTTGAATTACAGTAATAAGATTAAGATTAATTCAGTGAAAGTAAATCATACCTGCTTGAAAATAAAACCATCCGAATTCTCTGTGTTGAAAATATAAATATCTCGTCGCTTGTAAATATTCTGATGGAATATTTCACGGAGTTCTTTTTCTTTCATCGTCATTGTTGTTAAAATTATCGTAACATCTAATCCTAATCGATAAAGCCCCAGGATATTTTGATGGGACATAAATTTCAGTGAATTTACCACGTGATTTTCGGCCTGTGTTGAAGATAACAAGGTTTTGTCGTTACCCTGTAACCGAATATTTGGATGGGTTGAGTGACGCCACGGAGCGACGATGAGTTTAAAGGGATCGAAATTGACAGGTTGCGGTGAGTAGAGATTGATAATAATCCAATCAAAACTATACATATACACCTACATACTTATAATCAGTTAGGTACTCGATGACGGTGAATAACGATATTGGTCGTCGTTATTATATTACGTCACGCACACGGCAGATCCTCTGTTTCGATGTGCGATAAGGACAGTGTGATACGAAGATTGATATCGAACGAAATTACAGCGATTAGATCAATCTGTCAGAGCTCGTCGTTTAAACGGTTTGCACCGAGATTCACAGCCACTCGAGATATTGTCGAGTGAGTCTCAAGTACCTGAGTAGATTATGTAAAATTGCATAAAGTTCAACACTCGAAGTCATTTCTGGGAGATTTGACCGGCGTGTAATGAAAAAATTATTCCTTTTGTTCCGTCGCTGGAACGCTTCGGTAAAGAAAAAATTAATTCAACGCAACACTGCCTGCAGTATCGTAGGAATTCATTGATCGTAGTAAAGCCGAATCATTGTCGCATTCGGTACATATTCCGTCACATTCGTATTCTTGTAGGTATTATAACGAGCTATAAAACTCTTATCACGTTTCCCGAACCGTCTGACTGTATTTTTAACTTACTGTAAATGTTATCAAATTTTTTTTTATACTCATCACACCGCTACTGTACTGGTGGCGCATACGAAGTTCTCTCACAGTTTTCCACCGTGTATCGATACAGTGTTATTCAAGAGTTTTTATTTTTATTTTTCTACAGTCTCATTTATCTTGCTCCTAATTAAATTATTCCTCAAGTACTATTTAGCGTTGCAATAACAGATCCGTTTACTTAAGAATGTGTTTTTAGTTGAAACGTAACGTTATCTACCACCTGTCATATCCGATTTATCATCAATTTGCCAACTGACACAGATTATCTTCCGCATTTCACGACCTTTGTGCTGTGCTAGCAATTATACTATCTTCTATTTATAAACACTATCAAAGCCGAGTTTTGAATTATGTATAGTATACTTCACGCTGCAGCACAATGTTTGAAACGAGTATGATAATACGCGTAATTTAGTCACGCTACCCTCATGATCGCCTGGCTATAAAACACCATTGTTTCATACGGTGTTTTGATAACTACCATAGTTTGTTTCTTTACCGCGTTATATACATCGGGGCAAAACTGTACGTACGTAAATCGACAATGACCCAAAAGAAGATACACGTTAAAAACGAGTAAGTGGTTTTACCAGAATTCTGTCATTGAGTCTTGATTAGGATTCTATTGCCCTCCGAAAGACAAGCCTTGAGCGTAACTTTCTACATACAGTAGTTAACGGAGACTCAGAATTCTAACGAAACCTACATCCTCTTCATAAGATTTATACTACAAACGCTCTTCAAATGCGAAGTAAAGAAAAGCTAACGATAACTATTTACAGTGTGAAAGTTCTGCGCGTGCATGTATAAGCTGATGAAAATTGGAATGAATTGACTAAGCAAATATAACAGTATCTTTGGTTTTTTTAAATAATCCGAATATCGTTTGATGTCGGTAAAAATTAAACGTTCTCTTTAGTTATCTAAACTGATGTTCTTCAATTTTTCACACGTCATTTACCAGTTTTCGCAACACCGACTACTAAACCGGAAAGTTGGCTATTCCTTGTACGAAATACGCAACAACAAGCGTGCTTGGAAACGAACGAAAAACACCCGTTACACGCAGCTGTTCTTTTATTTCGTGCAGTTTTGCTTTATCGTAAGATACGCGCCAGTTTGTGAGAAACGGTGGAATTTTATTGGTTGGTTAAAATATACATGGGTATATAACTTTATATGTGTATATGTATACATATATGTACATTGCATGACCCATCGTGAACTTTAAACGTACGTCTAACGTTTTTCACACCATATTTCGCGGTTTTTATGGTTTCCGATGCCGGAGGACATTTATCAGCAGTTATAATTATACACATGACAAACTGCCTTCATCTGAAAAAATTTTTAGTTGCCGCTAGCATTCGGACGAGAAGTGAACGAGTAAATTAACTTCGGATATCTTTTTCATGTTGTTTACAGGGAAAAATGCAACCATAACGAATAAAATATGGAATAGGTATAATTATTACAGGTTTCATTATTGTATGTGGTTTGTTTACTCGGTTGCTTTGTTCAATTATACAATTATTTTTCACCGTTTACACAGTGTCTGACTATTTTTAATTATTATAGAAAATAATGGACGTGAGGAAAAAATGAAAATGATTTTTGTAAGTATCGACAGAAAATGTCGTACGTCTTTCAGCTGAATTTTTATTTTTTATTTCGATTATACGGTCACTCGTATTACACTTACATGTAGCTCTTGGCGACGGTGTAACAATAAATTAAGTTATGGTAACACGTTAAAAGGGATTGAAACAAGAAATTATTACGTGAAATAATATGGTAAATAATATTTCGATCATCGGAAGACGTAGAGTATTAAAAGTTATCGTAATCGCGCTCTAACATATTTTTCTAAAATCTTACCGACTACGAAAATGAAATTTTTGTAACATAAGTGAAACTTCTTTTTCTTGTTATCATACCATATACAAACATTCAACGCGTGAACAGCTGTTTTCTCCTCGCAGTTGTGCGCCAATTAGAAACTAAATAAAACTATAACTGACGACGTCATATATTGTGCGCACCATCGTGTCGCTAGGGCGTCAAAATCTCATTCGGGAATAGGAAACTATACACCCTATGATTACACAAGATACGCACACATATCCCATTCTGCAGTATACCTATAGGTAGTTGCAATTGTGATTTCATTGTTAGTATAAAGGTGGGATTCGGTTGTATACACGCACCGTGTTCGGAGTGACATGTCGTACACACCGTGCGTACATGTGCCCCAATATATCCTGTGTACACGGCTTCAAACTTGCAGACCGCGTCAAACAACCCCGGGCTGTGAAATTCGCGGGTTTGCCGGATATGGCGCCACCTCTTGGTACGTCTAACCCTGGCGGCGAATCGCTTGTTCTTCTCCAACCCCTTTCGTGACACCCGCCGTTGTAGCTTCGAATTGATCTACGGAGGCGCCTGTCTCTGCCTCTGTCTTTCTCTCCCTTTCTTCTCTCATTATTATACACAAGGTACTCGTAATAAATATTATCTATCTCTCTATCTATATCCATCCATCCAACTATCCAATTATCTATCTATAAATCTATCTACCACTCTTTTTCTATATATATCTGTCTATCTATCCACCTAACTATCTAATTATCAAATTATCTATCTATCTAACTGTCTAACTGTTCAACTATCCAACTAGCTGACTATCCGACTATCCAATTATCCAACTATCTGTCCATCCATCCATCCAACCATCGAACAATCCAACCATCCAACTGTTTATTTATCGAACCATCCAACTATCTAGCTCTCTATCTATATTTATCTATCTATTTCTCCAATCACAATGGCTCTTGTATAGCGTCGTTTGCGAACACTCTGTACCAACTGCAAGCCTACGCCAATAGATGCAACAATCATTCCCATTTGTCTCTGCAAACCGAGTGGCATGTTCCGCATTGGAATTACTGCCTAGACCGCGCACTGAGTTTCGCACCCTGAATGATTATCTCAATTTCGCACTGTTTTCAACGTCCATTTTGCGGTTAGTGTATGCAGTTGTGCACAGTGTTGTGCGTACGTGCCGAGGTGCCGTTAAGCATTTATATAACCGCGAATGACGTTCTCGTTGGGGACGTGATCCCAACACAATCGAGTTAGTTTTATACGATTCAGATTTTACACATCGAGGGAAATTTCATTTGTTATAGTTGGTAGAAAATTCTAGTAAAATGGATATCGTTGTATAAACCGTTCAAATATTGTTGGAATTATTTGACGATTTGATGAACATTTTTTTGCTATCGCAACGTTAAATCTGTCTGTTTAGCTGGCTAGATTTTTTCAGCTAAATAAGGCTTTAACATGAATTTATAGTTGCATCGACATCAAATTAACGTAACGGTTACAAGAAAATGTAGTAAGAGTGATCTTAATTAAACTAAAACAATAGTAACATATACTAGATTTTTTAATTACAGCTACAAAATTTGTTCTCATTTCGTATACGGAACTATATTTTTCGGTATAAAAGTAGAAATTTCGTTTTTTTCATCCATATAACATGGCTACTTTATACAGCAGGAATTGGAATGAACTGTAATATTTATCCTTCACACACATTATTTGTCAGAGCTTAAAGGTAATCTTTGCCGAACTATACCTATAAAGCCCAAGTTGTGGAATGATGAGATCTAACGTAACCTAATCCGAATAAATGCAGCTGTAATTCAGGTGTTTGAAAAGTATGTGCGCCACTCTTGAGGTTAACGGGCTAAAATTTTCTAAACCTTAGGATATGCAGAAGAGAATTAGGCGCGGAAAGTTGTTAGCCAAGAAGTACAAAGAACCCCTGCGGCGAGCAGGAAGCTTTCCCTGGAAAATTACTTGAGATCTTAAAAGTTTTACTTCTTTTCCTCCTCCGGCCGCAACGGGGGGAGGGGGCTCAATGCTTTATTTTACAAAAGTCGAGAAGACGATGGGTACTCATTTTCTATACGATCTCGAGTTAAACGCATATTTATATGCTAGCTAAAAGTAAGAATATAGTTTGATCGTAGGAACATCTTTTAAGGCTACTGGATACAACACAACTCGACCGAACCCAACCTAACTTCACGTCGAGTAAATATATCTTGAATGTGCAAAACCGCAGGCCAAACCAACGCTTCCGTAAAAATCTTACAAGGTTTAATATATGTGCAACATGTATATCCAAGTACGGACCGCGATAAAAGTTTCATCATGCTTTTGCATGAGAACAAAACCGCGTTTCGGATAAAAGTTACACTCGCTTTTTCACAAATATCCGACCGCCGTAAAACCTTGAATCAGTTAAACTTTGAAACGAAATTGAATCCGAGTCTACTCGTGACTCCGTATTTGTGTTTAAACTTTGCTTTTTATCCAACTTGAGAGTGCCAAACGTTTTTATTTAATTTTCAGTTTCCTTTTTTGGTTAAAAAAGAAAACACTCCTTCAATCTCCGTAAAGGATATTACATAAATTTAGCAATTCATATGAAAATGAATCGATCTTTTTTTCCATGAGCTTTCATTCATCCCTTTTGGATGCCGGCGCGGCCATTACGATGTCATGTTAGCAGCGGGGAATTTATTTAATGAATGTGTACGCTCGACGGATGAAATTCAATCCACCTCCACAAAGCTTCTGCGTGAAAAATTATACCACCCACCGCAAGGGTATTCAGCTCCAAAGCCCACCCACTTCACTGTACATATATCTACATGCGGATACATATATATTCTGCATAACCTACCATTTGTCCACATATTGCAAACGAATAATCTGTCGAGCTGTTTGCATATTTATGTAAGAGCATGTTTGCCATCTTTACCGATGATATAAAATACTCACCAATCGCACCGAGAACCTGTCGGAGATCGTTCGGAACGTGAAATTTCAAGGTAATAAATATACATCAACAAAGTATTCACTTACTGGATTCTTCTATTCCGTTCACCGCTACTCGATGCCATTAACGACGACGCTTCGTGGACTTTCGCAAAGCTTCAAGACGTCGCTTTGACGACAAACCTTGGTGTGAACAAAGAGAAACCAGTATGTATTTGTGCTTGAGACTCTAAAAAGCGTTGGCACATCGAAGCTACTTGAACCGCAGAATCCCGCAACCCGAATATACGCGGCTTTCGTATCCGTCGAATCCACCGCTTCGTGAACGAAAACTACTTGACCAGAATGTACGGTTGAAAATGGGAACCCCGGGGGTTCTAAGTTTCATAAACTTGGAGATGAGATGAGAGTGTCAAACTTTGCTCTCGGTCCCGTTTCCTCCGGATCTTGGTTCCCGCTTCCATTTCCTACCGCCATGCACATTTGGTCATGAACTTTTGAACGTGAAAAGAAATCCTATCTCAAACGCCGCAGTTTGGACGAAGTCGTCGCCGTCTTGATCGACCCAAAAATTCATCTTATCATCGTTTCAACGATCTCTGAGCGATAGTAAAAGTGAACAACGAGATAGTTCACTTCTGCCACTCAGAATTGGATCGACTATAGTAGTAATTTACACTTTTGTGTGCTACGTCTTTATATAAAATGTTCATTGAAGTAAATTATGATGAAGTCTTTTGGTCGTCTTTGTACCCCTCCCGCCCTAAATGACAAGGATAAGCGGACAGAAAGCGCACCGCGATACTATGCTCGTATTCGATTCACCGTTATTTGTCCTTATTCAAGTGAATGTTCGTCATTTCCGACTGACCCATGGACCCACTTCACGAAATGGACCACCGGGATTATCCCGATAGCACTTATGGTCAGCCCGTGCTGCTCCTCCTCCCTGGCTGTGACTCTAATGTGTTGCTGACCGGGCTTCCGGAAGTTCTAAATCCCCGGAAGATTTCCGGCCGGCAACTGTATTTTGCGGGTTAAGTGCATTTCACTATAGCTTTTATATTTTGTCAGAACATCACCCGCTCTACGATTAATATATCAGCTATCGTGTAACTGATTTTGGTCAGGTTTACATTATCGCTATGAAAAAGGTGTCATTGAGAAATCGATTTTATACTAACCGAACAAATTTCTCGAAATCGTTCGGAAGAAAATAAAATCTGGATTTCAATACGGCTCAGGTGTTTCGATTTTAATCGCGATACTGCAAGATTACGAATTCATTATATCTAGCTGTACTAATTGTTCCCGAACAACGTGATTGACGGAAAATATGTCTTTCAAAATCATTTGAGTGAAAAAAAATCTCGAAAAAAAATTTCTGAGTATGATACATCGTTTATGAAATGAACCAAACTAGTTCGTATATCTTGAACATTCTGTTCGTTCAAAACAAGAATGAGAAGAAAAACTCATATGCAACTGAAATTTGAAGTTTTTGTTTGACAATAATAAAATTGGTTAGAAACTGTGGTGGCACCTCTAATTTATTCAAAACTTTTGTGAGGGCGAATCTTTTACGGATAGGTATGAAATACATAGAACTGGTGATGATAATAAGGCGTACAATTGCATCAACGAATCATGTCTGGAGTGAATTAAGTAAACTGAGAATTCTTCAAAACTAGATTATAAAATTCTTTGTTCCTGCGAATGAGAGAAGAACAGATGGTGCGAAAGAAGAGAGGGCAAATTTGCAATATATTTACCCACGTTTGCAATCTTCCGTTATGCCAATGATATGGTTAAGAATATCAGATAAAAAATTTTACCGTGCATAATCTAAAACCAAACGAAAAACAGTAGAAGATGATACGTTTTCATAAACTCTAATATCCACGAAAACCTAAGTTGACCATAAAAAAGCAAACCACGCGTCATCCTACCGAAAAAATTTCGGAAAGGGAAGACTTATGCCGGTCAGCCGTGACATGGGTATTTAATCATTATTAACACTCGACACGACAGAGTTAGAGAGTAAACAGAAAAGAAACGATAAAAATTCATTACACAGCTGTGTAATGTGACAACTGGGTCAAAATTCTCACTGATCTTTCATGGGCTACAAAATGTTGCTCACATCGTGATAAGAGTAAGGGAATACAATTGTAAAAAGTTAGAAAAAATTTTCCATCTTCTTGTTTTCGCAAGGTGAAGAAGAGTTGCATGTATAAGCGTAGCTTGCGCGTGTGTTGGGAAATTGTCTTCGGCACAATCGACTTGCAAGCGACGAAATATCGGAGGATCAATTCCCTTGGAGACTGGCTCGACGCTCTCTTGGATTTCTTCTGTGATTTGTGTGTACAATATGCAATATACATATTCCTAGGTAACTTGACAAGAAACACAAATACGGTTGCGGTATGCGATATGAACGTATCTATTTCACCACCGAGTTATCCACTACTCCTATCGAGAGTGTCAGTAGCTACCTGAAGGAAAACTCCCACGTGTGGCGCAAACACCCGATAATTGCGCGTTCGAGCTTAGAGTTGAGCTTTACCTTTTTCCCTGCTAACCACCTGCGACTTTCCTCACAGCTATCTGCCTCCTGCGTAAGCCCCCAACGTAGTTGAAAATCAGGTAGATCTAACAGCGGGTAGCGGAGGAGCAGTCTCGTCTTCAGACCCCAAACTCCCCGCGCATTTTCGTTAGCTCGTTAAGCACCCGCTGCCTACTTCCTATTCCGATTATCCCTAAATTGCCGTTATCTCTCGAGAGAATTTCAAATGAGCGGTATTTTCGTGTGATAAATGCCTTCTCGGCTACCAACGTCCTCTGCATTCAAATGTTTCTCAAGTCCTGTGCAGTGCTTACCGTCATCGACGATTTCGTTAAATGATTTGCGCAGAAATCGCATCAGGTCCTTCATGTTTACAATTACCTGCACTAAACGTTCTTAGCTCTGACGAACATGCATGAGCATCGGAACTACACGAAGACGAAGAATCCAAGTGGCAACGTTGTATTGCAAGATATGAAATTGAAGTGAACCCTGAAGGACTGGAAGCTTCTGAAATAAAGCACATTTGTCTGAGCTGTGCGGTATATTCAGCCCATCGCTGTCGTCGACTGAGAAAAATAAAGGTGCTCTGAGGCCTCTGTTAAAACATCGTACAATATACACCATGATTAATTTTCGCTCCGCAGATAATCGTGAAGAATACATTATGCGATTATGGTGCGTAAATTTGATGAAATTTTCTCAGCATTTTCGGTAATCTCTCTTCTCTTAGTCGGCACGTAAAATTCCAGGGGTGTGCAGAATGTACAAGGGGTCTTGTAACGATTTGAACCAACTTCGGAATATATACCGTATACAATAAACAACGAAAGTTAAAACCCTGCAGGGGTATCCCAGTAACAATAGCAATAAAGCGTCTTTATTGGCGGCGAGTGAACACCGCTAGGGACCTCAACCGTTCCCTCTTTCCAAGCCTAACCCTGAGTTACAGCTGTAGCTGGAAGTTGGTAACTATTGCTACTATACGACCACCCGTCCAGCTTCTGTTGTCTTTTCACGCGAATCGCCAATTCCGCACTACGTAACTCAAATTAACCTTCGAAGCCACGCAGGAGGATTGCAATACGAAGAAGCAACGCGAACGAGACTAGAACAGTAAAAACTCTCTGTAAGTTGTTTTACTGGAAAATCGATGGAACAATCTACATGGAGGTCATTGAACAAATACTGCACTCTGTTCGATAAGGAAAATTTATTGTTTGCACCTCTTCCGAATTACGATTGAAGTATTATATCCTTGTTCTTACACTGAGAGAAATTTTTAGTTCCGGTTACCGCTCAGTTTTTAACTATTTTCATTTTTTGCCGCAATTGAAAAATTTAGCTGTAGGTACAAAGTGAAAATTAGTTTTCTACCTGTTACCGGAAAGTCTAGTATCCGTTACTATTCTTTCTCATTATCATCACTGTTGCTATATTTTCTTGCAACTGTTGCGAAAATTTAATGCTCGTGTAACAATAAACTGACGGTAAAGCCTTATTTAACTAAAAAAGTAAAGTAAACCTCAGAATCGGATTTTGCGTTGCAATAACCAAAAACGGATCGACAATAGCGCAAAATGGTTAGGCGTACCTCGTTTTTCGTAATTCCAACAATATTCAAATAGTTTTTTTAACGATACCTGTTTTACCGAATATTTCTAGTTACTGTGACAAATGAAATTTTTCTCAGTGTAGTCATTACTTTCCGAACCCTCTTCCACCAGTGATAATCCGTGTTAATTGTTACTCGGCCATGGATTTATTGGGCAAAGGGCGAAAGCTTTTCGGCACTTCAATGCTGTATGTTTGCTGGCCTCGGGCAATTGTAACCGGGGCTCAGTTGCCACTTCGGACTGAAATTCGACTTTGGATTTGTTGCTGAATATACCTGTATGTAGGGAAACTTTGATCACCGTATCCCATTTTAGGACAAACGGAGGGTCGAGCGAACGAACATTCTCTCGTCCTGCAGACTTTCCGGGATAAATATCGCACACAAGACACTAATCGGTTTCCGCTGTTCCAGAAATTTACAAAACAGTTCTTTTCGCTCGAACAGGCACTGCTGCGAAAACTTTTGTACACATTACGCAGCAATTTCTTTCTGCAGATAATGAAATTTTCATGCCAAAGTTGCTACGGCGTACAAATTGCATAATTTAACCCCACGGTTGTTATTATACCGACAATATCTTTATACGTCTCAATTTCCTACAGAGTTTCACGTACAACCGTATATCAAATGTATAACAATCCGTTCAAAAGGCTGTCGAGACAAACGTATAACGAATCGGTGGTTTAAACGGTACGAACGAAGTTGATAGAGTTAAGTCTAGTTGGATGAACATCACACTAATCTACGAAGAAAGTTGAAAAACTTCGAAGAAATTGCATTATTGATTCTAACTTTTCGAATGGTAATCATAAATTTGATTTTGTTGATCTGCAGAGAACTCGCGAATAAATTGAGCCCTATAAAGAGTTCGTCTAGTTGAAGTTTGCAGAATCTTCTACTGCAGTTGAAATTCACGGTTTCTCTACAATTGTCCGGGTTGAGTAGATATTATTTTAGTCATGTTTTCATCGTATTTTTCATAATATTTCGATCACAAGAGCCTTTCGTCCGCACTATAATGTTTATATCATTCTTAAACACGTTCTAACGACCTCAATTCGCTTCATTTTCGTTGGGTAAATTGACTTCGTTTATAAAAATCCTGCAGGATGGACTGCTCAATAGCTACAGTTGTAATATACGAGTCGTGTCGAACCGTTGTTGTATAAAATTTCTCGTCTTTCGCCTCATTATTCACGTGTCGAAACCAGGCAGCTTCTCAATGGTTTATAACGTCACGGCTACAGAATTTTAACCGGCGCACAGATCCTTGAAAACCTCTAAATGATTGATTACATTCACACCTTGGCTTTATATATACTATGTTTTTATTGCTTACAGCAGTCAGTATGCCTGGATCAAAAGATCCTTACCCGAGAAGTGCGAAAGAAAGTATCACTCAATCTATTATCGGTTGTTGCTTATCTCAGCCAGAATGCCCAAATATTAGACTTTATCTTTCTTTCCCGCACTCTCTCTCTCTCTCTCTCTCTCTCTCTCTCTCTCTCTCTCTCTCTCTCTCTCTCTCTCTCTCTCTCTCTCTCTCT